>NC_143025.1:73780000-74080000 GCF_057628025.1 Oncorhynchus mykiss | reverse complement strand
CATCATGGATTCAACAACCAAAGAATTAGGTGGGCTTGGTATCCCTAACCTTAAATCATATTACTGGGTAGCACAACTTAATCACATAGCATCATGGATTCAACAACCAAAGAATTAGGTGGGCTTGAAATTGAGAGTCAATATTGTGATATGCCTTTACATTGTATTGTCTTTATAGCAGACCCTATTTCTATTGACAGGATTAAACAAACCCCAATTATTACTCTTACATTGAAGACATGGAGAGAGGTTCAACGCCAATATAAACTGAAAAATGGCATTTCTAGACACTCGCCTATATTTCATAACCCAGCCTTTCTCCCTGCTACTATGTCCCAAGGATTTGGAGAATGGGAAGAGAGGGGGCTTTGCAGAGGGAGCTTTACATTTTTTAAATAATTTAAATAAATCCAGGAGGAATTCATTACATCCCAAACTATTTTTTTATAGGTACCTTCAAGTAAGGCAATTAATTGTTAAAAAAGGGCCGTTACAAAAACATTACTGAGACGATTACGCCTATTAACGAGATGATTGAATCACTTTATCAAGGGGAAAACATTGGAACCATTTCACATTTTTAGCACAATATCCTTAACATGCAAATATTACCTTAGATAATTAGATAATCATTGGAACTCATGGCAGGTTGAATTACAGGATCGGATATCAGAGGAGAGCTGAGGGAACATGTGGAGACACTATATAAAGCCACTACATGTAACCAAACAAGGGAGTTTCAATTCAAAGTACTACATAGTAGAGCCCTGATAATCTTTTTATTTTTTCATTTAACCTTTATTTAACTTGGCAAGTCAGTTAAGAACAAATTCTGTCATTCTTCAATGACGGCCTAGGAACTGGGTTAACTGGGTTAACTGCCTGTTCAAGGGCAGAACAACAGATTTGTACCTTGTCAGCTCGGGGGTTTGAACTTGCAACCTTCCGGTTACTAGTCCAACGCTCTAACCACTAGGCTACCCTGCCGGGAAAAGGAAAAAAAGTAATATCAGCTACGTGTCCGAGGCTAGATGTGGACAAATATGTACTTTATCACAGGTATTTTGGCAATGTCTGGAAATCTAGTCTTTTTGGTCTGAAATTCTCCATGTTATTCAGGACATCACAGGCATTAGTATTCAACCAGACCCATGTTATCTCCTAGGTATTGTCCCTGTGGATACACTCTAATACTCTTCACTTAAAATGATAGATCATCTTTCAGCAGCAGCAAGGAAAAGTGTAACAAAACGCTGGAAAAATGAACATGCACCCTCAAAAGATATGTGGTTAGGTCTATGCGGGGAACTTGCTGACATGGAGAGAATTACATCAATCTTGCAACATAGACAGGTATGAAGGTGTCTGGTCAGAGTTCCTGTCATATCGTACAGGTCTTATTCTGTCATTTATGGCCTTTTTGGTTGTTTCTGTGTGACTAAATCCAAATGGTATACTTATTCAGACTCCTGAAATATTTGCTCTATACAGCCTAAATGTACCCTTAACATGTGAATGTAACTCCGCTCCTTAGTAAAGACAGTAAATATAAGTTGTGTATGTATGGTACATGTTCTTTATGTGCTCTTTAATAAAAAGTAATGTTTAAAAAAATGAATAAGGGCCTTCAAATATTATTAAAAACATAAAAGATCCAAAAAGAAGAAGAAATATAATATTTCCGTTGTGAACATTATTTACTTTTATTTGATGACTTTAACATTTTTCATTCCTTAAAGTCATCATCTCATCTCTGCTCAGACTGTAGTAGACAACCATCTCATGTTATGGCTGTTCTCCTCAGTCTTCAGTCATCCTAGACTAGCCTGTTTAAGTATCCTGCAGAGCTGTCTGAAAATCCTTTTACTAATGATTCAAAGTAAATAAGGCATCATTTCACAAACTGTTTCTATCGCTCTCTCTCGTCGTTGTGTTGTGTTCACTCCTCTCTAATGCGGCGGAATATGCGGACTGTGTGTTTCTAACCTAATGTGGCCGGCATAAAAGTGTATCCATCTCTGTCCGAGATGGAAAAGAACAGACACAATGGGTTATGGTCAATGAGTACCACTTTATGGGTTATGAGTACCACTTTTCGGCACTGAACTAGGTTGAATATTTGCTTAATGAAAACTACCTCCCTTCAGCCCAGCGTCCCATATAGTTCTTGACTTCATTTCTCTCCTGAATTGTTTAATTTCTCTCTAGTGAAACATTGCGTTGGGCTCACAAAAAACACAGAACTAAATGGATTTCAACTAACTTAACCGACGTCGGTAAATGAGTTGTTTACTAGCCCCCCTCCAAAAATATACGCTACCATTCAAACGTTTGGGGTCACTTACAAATGTCCTTGTTTTTTAAAGAAAAGCTAATTTTTTGTCCATTAAAATAACATCAAATTGATCAGTCATTTACAACATTAACAATGTCTACACTGTTTTTCTGATCAATTTAATGTTACTTTAATGGACAAGAAATGTGCTTTTCTTTAAAAAACAAGGACATTTCTAAGTGACCCCAAACGTTTGAACAGCACTGTACATTTCAGTTAATCGCTCAGCACTAATGTAGGAGGGATTATTAATCACACACACACACACACACACACACACACACACACACACACACACACACACACACACACACACACACACACACACACACACACACACACACACACACACACACACACACACACACACACACACACACACACACACACACACACACACACACACACAGTCTCCTGTGCTGACTCATAGCCCATAGAGTAATGTTGCCTGCCTGTGTGTGCTGCAGCAGATATCAACAGGGTGGCAAGCAGGCAGGGACTGTATTCTAAGCTAGTTTCCTGGGACATCACAAGCCAGGAATAGAAGGAATAGAAAAATGATTTTCCCTCTTTTTCACTTGTTTGTTTCCTGGAACTCACCCTGGCAGAGAGTGAAGAGAGAGAGGAGAAAATTACCACTCCCTTGGGCCGTGGCGGTCATTACATTTTGTCAGCAATTTATTGTCATGCAAAAGTCTGCCGGTCTCACGGTAATTGACCGTTAATTAACAAACACGTTTAGCATCTCCAGGCCTCCACACATACAAGCTGCTGATCTGCGCCTTGGGAACATCTACATTTAAAAAGTCTAATAAATCATTTTAATATACACCATCACAATAACTACATTATTTATTTTAATCAGGTCTAAAGAAACATGCTATGAAGAAAATGTATTTTAGAAGAACAGAATATGAGTTGGCCTAAGGATATTTTTCCATTATAGAGCGAATGCGCATATGAAGAGGCTATATTAAGAGTAAAAGTGATCACTTGAAGCAGGTCCTATATGGCAGATTTAGAGTTATTTGGCAACTTTCGTTGTGAATGAAACAAACCTTAGAATATCTTAGAAATCAAAACATATATGGGCTGCATGGAGCGACTATCTGCTATTGATTTGAGAAAGAAGCAGAAAAAGCTTGTGCTCTGTTCCTTGCCTCAGGCTGCACAGCTGTTCTCTCATCAACTGATTTTCACCCATCAGACTATTCTCAATTTAACCTCGTCTTTACTAATATATAAAATGTGTTTTGATTTAGAATGGTCCATGATTAAATGGTTAGGAACAGGGGGAGGAGAAAAAGACATCTGTCTGCACTCCAATAGGGATTGGAGGACTCTGGCTTTCCCACCGGTCTGTTTGGTAGGCTACTTCAGTTTTATAGCGGAGCATAATATGACCAGCTGAGAAATAAATACAACACCACTTATTTCACTGCACGCATCAACCACTGTTTGAGGAGTATGCTCTCGCTGCCAGAAAGGTGATGTTCCGCCCAAACTCTATGCCATGGGCTCTCCAACCTTGTTCCTGCAGCTACCCAGTAGTTAATTAGGGAAACCAATTGAAATATGCTCAATTAATTATGAAAATGTAAAAAAAATGTCCTATTACTAGGCTGTTCAAATACAAATTGTAGACTAACTGTAAGCCGCCCTGCACAATCAATGAATCACCAGCATGGTCTAATGCTATACGTTCTGTCCAGACTCATGGATATACATGTTGGAGCGTAAGGTAACCAGTCCATCTAGTGTGCATAATAATACACTACCAACACATGTCCAGGGGACATAAAAGGAGATTAGCGTGACTCAACGGTCACGTGGAATTTTACTGCGGTCATGACTCATGACTTCCGGTGTGTAGGTAACAGTGTCACCGCAACAGCCTTAGTGATAAATCATTGTTGTCAAACTCCTGCCCAAAATGGATAATGGAACTAGAATACCCGGTGGAACCAGAAATGGGTCCTCCCAAAATATGACCAATGACCACCTGCCTCTCCTTCACCATAAGAGAGACCAGGAAAACAAAGGAAATAAATAAACATAGGACATTTTTTTTTTACATGTTACATTTTTACCTTTATTTAACTAGGCAAATCAGTTTAGAACAAATTATTATTTACAATGACGGCCTACTGGGAAACAGTGGGTTAACTGCCTTGTTCAGGGGCAGAACGACAGATTGTTACCTTGTCAGCTCGGTTACTGGCCCAACGCTCTAACCACTAGGCTACCTGCCGCCCCGAAAAACAGTGTGTGTGTGTGTGTGTGTGTGTGTGTGTCTAATCTCTGTAAAATCTACTACTGCTTTCATCCATTCCAACAATACAGTTTGCCATCACTTTGACTCCTCATTGCTTCTGATTTAGACTAAATCCCTAATGCAGTATAATATGTTCAGCTGGACTACAGTAATGGACATTACTACTGGACCCTCACTGAGATAAAAGCATTCACATACTGTAGAGTGAGGGGAAGAGGAGGAGCAGGGCAGTGTACTCTCTCTCTCTGTCTCAGTCTCTCTCTGTCTTTATGTCCTGCCTTCAGAACGCCCATCTTTCTATTTATCTAGAAAGTCCATTATAAACTGGGTGGTTCGAGCCCTGAATGCTGATTGGCTGACAGGCGTGGTATATCAGACCGTATACCACGGGTATAACAAAACATTTAATTTTACTGCTCTAATTATGTTGGTAACCAGTTTATAATCACAATAGGGCACCTCGGGTGTTTGTGGTATATGGCAAATATACCACGGCTAAGGGCTGTATCCAGGCACTCCGCGTTGCGTCGTGCATAAGAACAGCCCTTAGCTGTGTTATTTTGGCCATATACCACACCTCCTCAGGCTCATTGCTTAATTAGATCGCTGTGTTTGTCTCTCTCAAGACACACTCTGTCTTTGTCATGTCCCTTCCATGCCTCTCGCTCACATTCTGTCTTCATAACTCTCCTGATCTTCCTCATTCTCAGGAAACCAGACCCATCCATACAGCTCAGTGCATGCCCTGTATATTAGGTATACTAGCAGAGAGAAGGACTGAGGGGTGGATGAGACCGCTGAGTGCTCTACTTGAAACAAAACACTCAGCCATTAGTATTAGCCTGGGCCAAGAGGCTTAATGCAACCTCACAGTCTTCTGTTCTACTGGACAGATAATAGCCATTACTGCCTCAATGGGAGGGAGGAACATCAAGAAAAATGTTGAGATTCGGTGAAACAGTGTGTAGGGAAAATCTGAATGTTTGTGCTATTTTTAGAACTATTAATATTCTTAGAACTCACTTCTGTGTTCTATTCATATGCTGTTCTATAAACCAATTTCTGTGTTCATGCAAATGGCTGACTGTAAAAATCCTCACTATCAGCAGCTGCAATTTGACAGTATGCCCAGACCGTGTTTTGAGAACGAAAGACTGTGTTTTGAGAACAAATGAAAGAGATCTCAGTTTCAAGGTCTCAGCTTAGAGAGAAGAAGCCTCGTGAGGTATTGGTATGTCACATGTTATGAACCAGTATTGGTCGGTCACATGAATGAAACAAAATGGTAATGATTAATTAATTATGCTAAATCTTGCAAGTATAATTTGTCTGTGTATAGCTGTATATAAGACAACTGGTGGGACAGCCCCGGCAGAATTTCCTAACAGACATGTGTACTATGGTGCATTGAGTTGGTTGGAACCTCTCCAGCGCGCTGACAATTAAACAATGATTAATTTAAGATTGACTTTGAGTGTCAATGTTAAAAATTTCCACGACAAGTGCAAGTAAACGACAGACGGCGCTTGGGGGAGAAATAGCAGGAGAAAATAGGATGTTGCTGTTTTTGAAAATCTGTAGAAGATAAGAGCATGATAATGGCTTTAACATGAGCCGTTCTGAATTAGACCCTGTTCTCTCGGTTTCTCTCCCAAAGAACACAAGCTCTCATCCTGCTTTCAGCAATGAGGGAAATAAATATATGCATTTAGCATGTGTATGGGCCACTAGCTACCATTACCATTAATGTACTGTATACAATAGACCCTATCATACAAGCTCTTCATAATGTATTAAAGCTACCTGTATGTGAATTAATACATTCCTTTACTACTCATGGAAATATCAAGCATTCAATTCCATTTTCTCCATCTCACTTCATTATGTTCATCTCACTCCATTCTAATTAGAGTCGACCGATTCATCGGAATGGCAGATTAATTAGGGACGATTTCAAGTTTTCATAACAATCGGAAATCGGTATTTTTGGGCGCCGATTTCCGATTATTATTTTAAAAAATGAATACCTTTTATTTAACTAGGCAAGTCAGTTAAGAACACATTCTTATTTTCAATGACTGCCTAGGAACTGTGGGTTAGGGTTAGGGTTACACTAATGCAAAGGTAAATTGCTAGCTAGCATTAAACTTACATTATAAAAAACAATCAATCATAATCACTAGTTATAACTACTAATCCAGTTTAGCAGGCAATATTAACCAGGTGAAATTGTGTCATTTCTCTTGCGTTCATTGCACGCAGAGTCAGGGTATATGCAACAGTTTGGGCTGCCTGGCTCATTGCGAACTAATTTGCCAGAATTTTACGTAATTATGACATAACATTGAAGGTTGTGCAATGTAACAGCAATATTTAGACTTAGGGATGCCACTCGCTAGATAAAATACCGAACGGTTCCGTATTTCACTGAAATAATAAACGTTTTGTTTTCGAGATGATAGTTTCCGGATTCGACCATATTAATGACCTAAGGCTCGTATTTCTGTGTGTTATTATGTTATAATTAGGTCTGATTTGATAGAGCAATCGGACTGAGCGATGGTAGGCAGCAGCAGGCTCGTAGGCATTCATTCAAACAGCACTTTTGTGCGTTTTGCCAGCAGCTCTTCGCAAGCACAGCGCTGTTTTTGACTTCAAGCCTATCAGCCTAATGGCTGGTGTAACCAATGTGAAATGGCTAGCTAGTTAGCTGGGTGTGCGCTAATACTGTTTCAAACGTCTGTCACGGCCGTCCTCCTCTTCGTCTGAAGAGGAGAGGCGAGAAGGATCAGAGGACCAATATGCGGCGTGGTAAGTGTCCATGGTAAAATCTTTAATAAAGAAAGACTGAACACTATACAAACGAGTAACAAAAACAATAAACCAAATTCGACCGTGAAGCTACAAAATGAGACCTGTGCTGAAACAAGCCATCAACATAGACAAACAAACATAGACTGCCCACCCAACTCACGCCCTGACCATACTAAATAAATACAAAACAACGGAAATAAAGGTCAGAACGTGACAGTACCCCCCCCCAAAGGTGCGGACTCCGGCCGCAAAACCTTGACCTATAGGGGAGGGTCTGGGTGGGCGTCTGTCCGCGGTGGCGGCTCTGGCGCGGGACGCGGACCCCATCTCATCATTGTCTTAGTCCGCCTTATTGTCCGCCTCCGTGGCTCTCTCAGCATGACCACCCCTCTCAATGACCCCACTGGACAGAGGGGCAGCTCGGGACAGAGGGACAGCTGCTCGGGACAGAGGGACAGCTGCTCGGGACAGAGAGACAGCTGCTCGGGACAGAGAGACAGCTGCTCGGGACAGAGAGACAGCTGCTCGGGACAGAGAGACAGCTGCTCGGGACAGAGAGACAGCTGCTCTGGGCAGAGGGGCTCCGGCAGCGGCGCCGGACAGGCGGGAGGCTCCGGCAGCGGCGCCGGACAGGCGGGAGGCTCCGGCAGCGGCGCCGGACAGGCGGGAGGCTCCGGCAGAGGCGCCGGACAGGCGGGAGGCTCCGGCAGAGGCGCCGGACAGGCGGGAGGCTCCGGCAGAGGCGCCGGACAGGCGGGAGGCTCCGGCAGAGGCGCCGGACAGGCGGGAGGCTCCGGCAGAGGCGCCGGACAGGCGGGAGGCTCCGGCAGAGGCGCCGGACAGGCGGGAGGCTCCGGCAGAGGCGCCGGACAGGCGGGAGACTCCGGCAGAGGCGCCGGACAGGCGGGAGACTCCGGCAGAGGCGCCGGACAGGCGGGAGACTCCGGCAGAGGCGCCGGACAGGCGGGAGACTCCGGCAGAGGCGCCGGACAGGCGGGAGACTCCGGCAGAGGCGCCGGACAGGCGGGAGGCTCCGGCAGAGGCGCCGGACAGGCGGGAGGCTCCGGCAGAGGCGCCGGACAGGCGGGAGGCTCCGGCAGAGGCGCCGGACAGGCGGGAGGCTCCGGCAGAGGCGCCGGACAGGCGGGAGGCTCCGGCAGAGGCGCCGGACAGGCGGGAGGCTCCGGCAGAGGCGCCGGACAGGCGGGAGACTCCGGCAGAGGCGCCGGACAGGCGGGAGACTCCGGCAGAGGCGCCGGACAGGCGGGAGACTCCGGCAGAGGCGCCGGACAGGCGGGAGACTCCGGCAGAGGCGCCGGACAGGCGGGAGACTCCGGCAGAGGCGCCGGACAGGCGGGAGACTCCGGCAGAGGCGCCGGACAGGCGGGAGACTCCGGCAGAGGCGCCGGACAGGCGGGAGACTCCGGCAGAGGCGCCGGACAGGCGGGAGACTCCGGCAGAGGCGCCGGACAGGCGGGAGACTCCGACAGAGGCGCCGGACAGGCGGGAGACTCCGGCAGCGGCGCCGGACAGACAGGACCACCTGCAGGGAGGAGACAGAGAGACAGCCTGGTGCGTGGGGCTGCCACAGGAACCACCAGGCTGGGAAGACCTTCAGGAGGCTTGGGGTTAAGAGGAGGCACCTGAAAGACCGGGCTGTGGGGGAGCACTGGAGCTCTGGTGCGCAACCTTGGCACCACTTCCCCAGGCTGGATAACCACTCTAGCCCGGACCGTCCAGAGTGCAGGCACAGGTTGAACCGGGCTGTGGGTAAGCACGGGAGATCTAATGCTTACTACACGCACCTCTCCCTTCGGCTCCATTCCCACAGTCGCCCGGTACGAGCGGAGCGCGGGCAGAGGACGCACTGCACCCTCCCAGCGCCCCGGAGACACAGCACGCAGAGCCGGCGCAGGATACCCTGGGCCAAAACTGCGTACCGGCGACCAGACCCGCTGAGCAGGCACCATACGCCCTGGCTCGATGCCCGCACTCGCATGACACTCTCGGGGGGCTGTCCTATAGCGCACCGGGCTATGGACACGTACTGGCGACACCGTGCGCTTAACCGCATAACACGGTGCCTGCCCAGTATCGCGCTGCTTATAATAAGCACGAGGGGTGAGCGCAGGTCTGCTACCTGGCCTAGCTCCACCCCTCATGTGCCCCCCCCCCAAAAAAATTTGGGGCTGTCTCTCGTACCTGTCGCACTGCCGTGCTGCCTCCTCATATCGCCGCCGCTCAGCTTTCGCTGCCTCCAGCTCTGCTTTGGGGCGGCGATATTCCCCAGCCTGTGCCCAGGGTCCCTCTCCGTTCAGTATCTCCTCCCATGTCCAGGAGTCCTGTGATACCGGCCGCTGTTGTTGTTGCTGCTGCTGCTGCTGTCGTCGCTGTTTTCTACCACGCCGCTTGGTCCTTGGTTGGTGGGTGATTCTGTCACGGCCGTCCTCCTCTTCGTCTGAAGAGGAGAGGCGAGAAGGATCAGAGGACCAATATGCGGCGTGGTAAGTGTCCATGGTAAAATCTTTAATAAAGAAAGACTGAACACTATACAAACGAGTAACAAAAACAATAAACCAAATTCGACCGTGAAGCTACAAAATGAGACCTGTGCTGAAACAAGCCATCAACATAGACAAACAAACATAGACTGCCCACCCAACTCACGCCCTGACCATACTAAATAAATACAAAACAACGGAAATAAAGGTCAGAACGTGACAACGTCACTCGCTTTTAGATTTGGAGTAGTTATTCCCCTTGCGCAGCAAGGGCCGCGGCTTTTGTGGAGAGATGGGTAACGATGCTTAGAGTGTGGCTGTTGTCGATGTGTTGCTGGTTCGAGCCCAGGTAGGGGCGAGGAGGGGGACAGAAGCTATACTGTTACACTGGCAATACTATAGTGCCTATAAGAACATCCAATAGTCAAAGGTATATGAAATACAAATGGTATAGAGAGAAATAGTCCTATAAATACTATATTAACTACAACCTAAAACCTCTTACCTTGGAATATTGAAGTCTCATGTTAAAAGGAACCACCAACTTTCATATGTTCTCATGTTCTGAGCAAGGAACTGAAACGTTAGCTTTTTAACATGGCACATATTTTACATGGCACACATTTTTACATGGCACACATTACTTTCTTCTCCAACACTGTGTTTTTGCATTATTTAAACCAAATTGAACATGTTTCATTATTTATTTGAGGCTAAATTGATTTTATTGATGTTTTATATTAAATTAAAATAAGTGTTCATTCAGTATTGTTGTAATTGTCATTATTACAAATAAAAAAAATAGTCTGATTAATTGGTATCGGCTTTTTTGGTCCTCCAATAATTGGTATCGGTATCGGCGTTGAAAAATCATAATGGGTCGACCTCTAGTTCTAATGCCATACATCTATGACTGAGTGATGGTTCAAATCAAAGATGAATTTTCAGTTATTTGAGCCATTCATTTTGAAATACCGGAAGATCAGGTGATTTACCATTGATGTGGGTAATGGTGCTAGGTTTCCAGTTATTGTCCTTGGGGCTTTCTGAGGGTTGCTAAATTAATTCAAATTAGCCGAACTTATGAATTTGTTACCATATAATTTCCTCTCACAACTCATCACTTTGTCGGCCTGCATTGTGAAGTGTGTGTGTGTAAGAATGTGTGTTGGAGACAAACAGCCTGGACTGGCTCCTAGTCTGGGGAGAGTGATGCGTGTCCACACACCTGCGGTCCTGCTCTGCTGATGCAAACGCATGCTAATGTCCAAGGCCCCTGGTCCTGGTGGAGCACAAGGGCAGAGAAGCAAAGGCACTGTGCTCTGTTCCCAGGTCTGACTCACCCTGCCTAGGGTAGCTCTGAGTGGGTTGGTGGGTGGAGAAGGGACAGGGACCAATGTGTTAGTCATAGGGCTAAGGACTAAAGGGACAAGACTTAACTGGAGGAAATGCTGCTTTGGGCTATTTTAAAGAGGGCTGCCAGTGTGTTTATGCGCATGAAAACACAAATGCATACATTACACACACAAATGCATACATACACACACACACACACACACACACACACACACACACACACACACACACACACACACTTCCAGCAAATCTAATGAGAGTAGGAGGACACTTCTCCTGAGACTGGAGTGCCCTTCAGAATCGTTCCAGGCAGTGACTAAACAGACAGAACAGAGCTGAGTGCAATGAAAATAGCCATTAGGGCCTTCAACACTCTCCAGCACAAATACACCGGACTCAACACAAACACACGCACGCACACTCGCATGCACACAAACACACTAAAAAGTATTAAGTAATCTGTTACTCTGTCCAACTGCTTTCAGGTAGTTCCTCTGCAGGCCTATAAGAGATCCGATCCAGCAATTTAAAAAACTATCTCAATCCGCCTTGAAAGGATGAAAACCAAATCAAAACTATGTAGAAATGATAATGGACCTACATTAATAGTCTCCTCACTCTGTCCAGCTTGATAACAGTCATTTACAGTCTCCTCACTCTGTCCAGCTTGATAACAGTCATCTACAGTCTCCTCACTCTGTCCAGCTTGATAACAATCAACTATAGTCTCCTCACTCTGTCCAGCTTGATAACAGTCATTGATAGTCTCCTCACTCTGTCCAGCTTGATAACAGTCATCTATAGTCTCCTCACTCTGTCCAGCTTGATAACAGTCATCTATAGTCTCCTCACTCTGTCCAGCTTGATAACAGTCATCTATAGTCTCCTCACTCTGTCCAGCTTGATAACAGTCATCTACAGTCTCCTCACTCTGTCCAGCTTGATAACAGTCATCTACAGTCTCCTCACTCTGTCCAGCTTGATAACAATCATCTACAGTCTCCTCACTCTGTCCAGCTTGATAACAATCAACTATAGTCTCCTCACTCTGTCCAGCTTGATAACAATCATCTACAGTCTCCTCACTCTGTCCAGCTTGATAACAATCAACTATAGTCTCCTCACTCTGTCCAGCTTGATAACAGTCATTGATAGTCTCCTCACTCTGTCCAGCTTGATAACAATCAACTATAGTCTCCTCACTCTGTCCAGCTTGATAACAGTCATTGATAGTCTCCTCACTCTGTCCAGCTTGATAACAGTCATCTATAGTCTCCTCACTCTGTCCAGCTTGATAACAGTCATCTATAGTCTCCTCACTCTGTCCAGCTTGATAACAGTCATCTATAGTCTCCTCACTCTGTCCAGAATGATAACAATCATCTACAGTCTCCTCACTCTGTCCAGCTTGATAACAGTCATTGATAGTCTCCTCACTCTGTCCAGCTTGATAACAGTCATTGGTAGTCTCCTCACTCTGTCCAGCTTGATAACAGTCATTGATAGTCTCCTCACTCTGTCCAGCTTGATAACAGTCATCTATAGTCTCCTCACTCTGTCCAGCTTGATAACAGTCATCTATAGTCTCCTCACTCTGTCCAGCTTGATAACAGTCATTGATAGTCTCCTCACTCTGTCCAGCTTGATAACAGTCATTGATAGTCTCCTCACTCTGTCCAGCTTGATAACAGTCATTGATAGTCTCCTCACTCTGTCCAGCTTGATAACAGTCATCTACAGTCTCCTCACTCTGTCCAGCTAGATAATAGTCATCTATAGTCTCCTCACTCTGTCCAGCTTGATAACAGTCATGGAATATCAAAAATTCCAAAAGCGACAGAAATATAGAACATTTTAATTGCGCCCCCCGGATGTCAGTGAAGAACAAATTAAGCCTGTGGAGAGAACAAGTTTGACATCCCTGGTTTAAACTAATAGTGGACAGTGTTACCGTGTTAGGAAGAAGACTAGTGAAAAGGACAGGACTGATCGTCACTGGGAGGCTGGAGGCCAGACTGAACAAGAGGTTCACCCCTGAGATAGGAGCAGAGCTAATCTATGTACATGAGGATATGCCATCGACCAAACATTTATCATCGCAGGTGATTTATAGAACGGTTATTGTGGGTATAGGGTTTTGGCCAGCACTGTCAACCACGAGGCCAGGCTATCTCCTGACCCGGAGAGCAAGGTAACAGCGAGACAAGCCCAGAGAGAGCGAGCCCAGAGCACATCCATCATCAGGAAGCACTGATCCAGACCGCCAGACAGCGAGCACGCCCAGGGGAGTCCAGACGAGCCCAGAATGACTGAACCTCCCGAGGGGAAGCCCAACGAGCCCAGAATGACTGATGCGACCCAGGGAAGGGTAATCAAGTGTAGAATGACTGATTTCTCCCACTGTGTGCAGAACGGCTGAAAAACAAAGGGGCCACCCAGTGGAGATTAAACAAGAGGGGCCACCCAGTGGAGATTAAACAAGAGGGGCCACCCAGTGGAGATTAAACAAGAGGGGCCACCCAGTGGAGATTAAACAAGAGGGGCCACCCAGTGGAGATTAAACAAGAGGGGCCACCCAGTGGAGATTAAACAAGAGGGGCCACCCAGTGGAGATTAAACAAGAGGGGCCACCCAGTGGAGATTAAACAAAGGGGCCACCCAGTGGAGATTAAACAAGAGGGGCCACCCAGTGGAGATTAAACAAGCGACGAATAATGGATGCCACCAAAGGGAAGGTAGTCAAGTGCAAAATGCATAGGTCCCTGTTAGGAGAAGTTAGGAAAGTGTGTTGCGATGGTGGTAAGAGGGGGTGGTAAACGAGGGCACAGTAGTTTTCCTCAGGGCGATGTGAGGAGTGATCAGAGACTGCCTGCTGAAAGGGAGATGAAACTAAGATAGATGCTCCCTGGGTGGGTTAAACGAGCAAAGAGCAAGTGATGACTTTATTCTAGGGAATGAACTAGTGAGCGAACGGAGGGAAATATACTGTATGAACCACCTCTCCCTCTGCCTCTCAAGCACTTTCTCTGTATTTCTGCTGACTGCGGGCCAGTAGTATACAGGTACACACTCAGTCAGTCAGTCACACATGAAGAGAGACAGACTGACACACAGATTGGTCTGACCGTGTGAATGTGATATTAGGAGAGAGAATCCACACCATCGCTCATAGTAAGACAGAAAAGGGATCTAGAGCAAGAGACGAAGTGAGACAGAGACAGTGAGAGGTGGGGAGAGAAGACAAGGGATTTGTCTTGAGAGAAACTATGTGATACATTAAATCCAAGGCTAACAAATGCATTTTAAAGCGTGATTCCAGCTGTTTAATCATGAGAATTGTGTACACACACACACAGACACACACACACACACACACACACACACACACACACACACACACACACACACACACACACACCACACACCACACACGGGTTTGTGATTGTGGCTGGCAGCTCTAATCCTCAGAGGGATTAAAGCAGGACCTGAGCAGCTGGTCCATCTCTCATCGCACTCTGCCCTCTCGCTGCTCTGTGTGTGTCTGTTACCAACTTTTCCATCTGTCTAGAGCTGTCACTCGCAACATCACAATATATCCTTCATTGAAATAACAACACCACAGAAAAGCCGTCTCAAACTGACAGCAGAGAGACAAGACTCTACACAAGCATGCGCACGCTCACACACACACACACAAACGGAGCCTGATTACTTGACGTGCCACTGAGGCAGTGTATCAGTCCCGCACCCAGCCAGAGATATGCAGACACACTATGGAGGTGACAACCACACCCGTCAACACTCTCCCAAACAGATAACAGGAGGGATCTGTTGACAACAACAAGAGTCACAAATACACAAGTCCCAAATTAGAACAAAAGTATCCCAACTATGGCATAGACGTGGAGAGACTTGGTGAACCGCTAATCTAATAATAATAATAAATAACCAACAGGCCAACAAAAGTATTCATTCACCAAGATGAAAGACATTCAAAAACATTAAACTCCATGAATAAAACAAGTATTTTCTGAAGAAGACAAACAACTAAAAAGTGATGGAAAAGGATCTGAACCAACAAGTAGAACAAACCAATCCACACTGCTCATCAAGTCCATCACAACAACAAACTAAACACTGAATAAAAACACAAAACAAATGAACGAACGACATTAATGAAAGAACGGAGGAGAGAAGTCTTCCTCTCTCTGGCTCTCTCCCTCTCTTTCTTTCTGTGACTGACCTTGCAGAGTTTGTGGTAGCGTGGGGATGAGATGGCCATTCTCTGGAGCCTGTGTAGGAAGACCACCACTTTCTGGAGGGAGGTACGGACCATGGCCATCATTTTACGCGTGCCACAGGTCTGCAGCCTGCTCCGAGTCCGCATGGCACGCTAGCACTGCCCAACCCTGCTCATATCCTCTCCTCCTCCTTCTCCCAGAGACACACCACAGCAGGAGTGACGTGAACACACACACTTACACACACTGTCTGACACACATGCTGCGATCGGCATGCCCCCGCACACGCAGATATACTGGCACACACACACACAGTGCACGGTCAGTCACGTGCTCTCTCACAGCAAACACTGTCTCTCTCACACATATACACACACAGTCACACACACTTCGTCACACACATGCACACACTTCCTCCTCACACACAAGCTCATGCATATAAGCGATGCTGAAACACTCACTGACTCTCATTCACACACACTTAAACCATGGTACACAAAACCACTCCAAAAATACATGTCACTCTGGGGTCCACTTCAGGAGCCAGGGGTCAAAGAGGACAAAAAGGAGAAAAATCAGCCGATAAGCAAACAAAGAGAAGAAGAATCAGAGTGGGAGGCAGAAGTTTTGCTGGAGGAGAGGTGCGCTGCTCTCCGATCGCGGCTCACAGCGGACAGTCAGAGATAAAGACTGTAGCGCTCCACGGAAAACCTTCAGAGCGGACGACAGTGAGAGACAGAGAGAGAGAGAGACAGAGCGATCAGTAGACCTGGGATAACAGACGACAGAAGCTCCTTCAGCCATAGAGAGCCAATGACCAGCCAGAGGGAACCAATGACTGGGAGAGAGGGAACGAGAGAGAGAAAGAGGGAGGGAGAGAGAGAGAGAGAGAGAAAGACACCAATGGAGAGAGCGAGCACAAGTGAGATGTACAGCGTGCAGCCCGCACACAGCAGGAGCAGCAGTGTGTGTGTGTGTGTGTGTGTGTGTGTGTGTGTGTGTGTGTGTGTGTCCCAGATGTAACAATATGCACAGATACAGAGGGATGAGAAAGCAGTCTGATATGAGAACAGGGAGCTGAGAGAGAGAAGGGAAGAAAGAAAGGGGAGGGATGAGAGAGAAGGGAAGGGAGGGAGGGAAGGGTAGACAGGGAATAGAAGAGAGGTGAGGAAAGAGGGGATGTAAGAGAGGGGAGGGAAGAGAGGGAAGGTAAGAGAGGGAAGGTAAGAGAGGGAAGGGAAGGGAAGAGAGGGGAGGGAAGAGAGGGAATGTAAGAGGGGAGGTAAGAGAGGGAAGGTAAGAGAGGGAAGGTAAGAGAAGAGAGGGGATATAAGAGAGGAGAGGTAAGAGAGGGAAGGGAAGAGAGGGAAGGGAAGAGAAGGGAGGTAAGAGAAGGGAGGTAAGAGAGGGGAGGTAAGAGAGGGGAGGTAAGAGAGGGAAGGTAAGAGAGGGAAGGTAAGAGAGGGGAGGTAAGAGAGGGGAGGTAAGAGAGGGGAGGTAAGAGAGGGAAGGTAAGAGAGGATGTAAGAGAGGGAAGGTAAGAGAGGGGTGGTAAGAGAGGGGAGGTAAGAGAGGGGAGGTAAGAGAGGGGAGGGAAGAGAGGGGAGGGAAGAGGGGAGGGAAGAGAGGGAAGGTAAGAGAGGGGATGTAAGAGAGGGAAGGTAAGAGAGGGGAGGTAAGAGAGGGGAGGTAAGAGAGGGGAGGTAAGAGAGGGGAGGTAAGAGAGGGAAGGTAAGAGAGGGAAGGTAAGAGAGGGGAGGGAAGAGAGGGGATATAAGAGAGGAGAGGTAAGACAGGGAAGGGAAGAGAGGGAAGGTAAGAGAGGGGAGGTAAGAGAGGGGATGTAAGAGAGGGAAGGTAAGAGAGGGAAGGTAAGAGAGGGAAGGGAAGGGAAGAGAGGGGAGGGAAGAGAGGGAAGGGAAGAGAGGGAATGTAAGAGAGGGGAGGTAAGAGAGGGAAGGTAAGAGAGGGGAGGGAAGAGAAGAGAGGGGATATAAGAGAGGAGAGGTAAGAGAGGGAAGGGAAGAGAGGGAAGGTAAGAGAAGGGAGGTAAGAGAAGGGAGGGAAGATAGGGGATATAAGAGAGGAGAGGTAAGACAGGGAAGGGAAGAGAGGGAAGGTAAGAGAGGGGAGGTAAGAGAGGTAAGGTAAGAGAGGATGTAAGAGAGGGAAGGTAAGAGAGGGGTGGTAAGAGAGGGGAGGTAAGAGAGGGGAGGGAAGAGAGGGGAGGGAAGAGGGGAGGGAAGAGAGGGAAGGTAAGAGAGGGGATGTAAGAGAGGGAAGGTAAGAGAGGGAAGGTAAGAGAGGGAAGGTAAGAGAGGGGAGGTAAGAGAGGGGAGGTAAGAGAGGGGAGGTAAGAGAGGGGAGGTAAGAGAGGGGAGGTAAGAGAGGGGAGGTAAGAGAGGGAAGGTAAGAGAGGGAAGGTAAGAGAGGGGAGGGAAGAGAGGGGATATAAGAGAGGAGAGGTAAGACAGGGAAGGGAAGAGAGGGAAGGTAAGAGAGGGGAGGTAAGAGAGGGGATGTAAGAGAGGGAAGGGAAGAGAGGGGATATAAGAGAGGGAAGAGAGGGGAGGGAAGAGAGGGGAGGTAAGAGAGGGAAGGTAAGAGAGGGAAGGTAAGAGAGGGGAGGGAAGAGAGGGGAGGTAAGAGAGGGAAGGTAAGAGAGGGGATGTACGAGAGGGGATGTACGAGAGGGGATGTAAGAGAGGGGATATAAGAGAGGGAAGGTAAGAGAGGGAAGGTAAGAGAGGGGAGGGAAGAGAGGGGAGGGAAGAGAGGGGAGGGAAGAGAGGGAAGGTAAGAGAGGGAAGGTAAGAGAGGGGATGTAAGAGAGGGAAGGTAAGAGAGGGAAGGTAAGAGGGGAGGGAAGAGAGGGGAGGGAAGAGAGGGGAGGAAGAGAGGGAAGGTAAGAGAGGGAAGGTAAGAGAGGGAAGGGAAGAGAGGGGAGGTAAGAGAGGGGATGTAAGAGAGCGAAGGCAAGAGAGAGGAGGGAAGAGAGGGGATATAAGAGAGGGAAGGGAAGCGATGGGAGGGAAGAGAGGGGAGGGAAGAGAGGGAAGGTAAGAGAGGGAAGGTAAGAGAGGGGAGGTAAGAGAGGGAAGGTAAGAGAGGGGAGGGAAGAGAGGGGACGTAAGAGAGGGGATATAAGAGAGGGAAGGTAAGAGAGGGAAGTTAAGAGAGGGGAGGGAAGAGAGGGGAGGTAAGAGAGGGAAGGTAAGAGAGGGAAGGTAAGAGAGGGGATGTAAGAGAGGGGATATAAGAGAGGGAAGGGAAGAGAGGGGAGGGAAGAGAGGGGATATAAGAGAGGGAAGGTAAGAAATGGGATGTAAGAGAGGGGAGGGAAGAGAGGGGATATAAGAGAGGGGAGGGAAGAGAGGGGAGGTAAGAGAGGGGAGGTAAGAGAGGGGATGTAAGAGAGGGAAGGTAAGAGAGGGAAGGTAAGAGAGGGGAGGGAAGAGAGGGGAGGGAAGAGAGGGGAGGGAAGAGAGGGAAGGTAAGAGAGGGAAGGTAAGAGAGGGAAGGGAAGAGAGGGGAGGTAAGAGAGGGGATGTAAGAGAGCGAAGGCAAGAGAGAGGAGGGAAGAGAGGGGATATAAGAGAGGGAAGGGAAGCGATGGGAGGGAAGAGAGGGGAGGGAAGAGAGGGAAGGTAAGAGAGGGAAGGGAAGCGAGGGGAGGGAAGAGAGGGGAGGGAAGAGAGGGGAGGGAAGAGAGGGGATGTAAGAGAGGGAGGGAAGAGAGGGGAGGTAAGCGAGGGGAGGGAAGAGAGGGGAGGTAAGAGAGGGGATGTAAGAGAGGGAAGGCAAGAGAGAGGAGGGAAGAGAGGGGATATAAGAGAGGGAAGGGAAGAGAGGGGAGGGAAGAGAGGGGATATAAGAGAGGGAAGGTAAGAAATGGGATGTAAGAGAGGGGAGGGAAGAGAGGGGATATAAGAGAGGGGAGGGAAGAGAGGGGATATAAGAGAGGGGAGGGAAGAGAGGGGAGGGAAGAGAGGGGAGGTAAGAGAGGGGAGGTAAGAGAGGGGATGTAAGAGAGGGAAGGTAAGAGAGGGAAGGTAAGAGAGGGGATATAAGAGAGGGAAGGGAAGAGAGGGAAGGTAAGAGAGGGAAGGTAGGGGAGGTAAGAGAGGGGATTTAAGAGAGGGAAGGGAAGAGAGGGGAGGGAAGAGAGGGGATATAAGAGAGGGGAGGTAAGAGAGGGGATGTAAGAGAGGGAAGGTAAGAGAGGGGAGGGAAGAGAGGGGATATAAGAGAGGGAAGGCAAGAGAGGGGAGGGAAGAGAGGGGATATATGAGAGGGAAGGGAAGAGAGGGGAGGGAAGAGAGGGGATGTAAGAGAGGGGAGGGAAGAGAGGGGAGGTAAGAGAGGGGATGTAAGAGAGGGAAGGTAAGAGAGGGGATGTAAGAGAGGGAAGGTAAGAGAGGGGAGGGAAGAGAGGGGAGGTAAGGGAGGGAAGAGAGGGGAGGTAAGAGAGGGGATGTAAGAGAGGGAGGTAAGAGAGGGGAGGTAAGAGAGGGGATGTAAGAGAGGGGAGGGAAGAGAGGGGAGGGAAGAGAGGGGAGGGAAGAGAGGGAAGGTAAGAGAGGGAAGGTAAGAGAGGGAAGGGAAGAGAGGGGAGGTAAGAGAGGGGATGTAAGAGAGCGAAGGCAAGAGAGAGGAGGGAAGAGAGGGGATATAAGAGAGGGAAGGGAAGCGATGGGAGGGAAGAGAGGGGAGGGAAGAGAGGGAAGGTAAGAGAGGGAAGGGAAGCGAGGGGAGGGAAGAGAGGGGAGGGAAGAGAGGGGAGGGAAGAGAGGGGATGTAAGAGAGGGGAGGGAAGAGAGGGGAGGTAAGCGAGGGGAGGGAAGAGAGGGGAGGTAAGAGAGGGGATGTAAGAGAGGGAAGGCAAGAGAGAGGAGGGAAGAGAGGGGATATAAGAGAGGGAAGGGAAGAGAGGGGAGGGAAGAGAGGGGATATAAGAGAGGGAAGGTAAGAAATGGGATGTAAGAGAGGGGAGGGAAGAGAGGGGATATAAGAGAGGGGAGGGAAGAGAGGGGATATAAGAGAGGGGAGGGAAGAGAGGGGAGGGAAGAGAGGGGAGGTAAGAGATGGGAGGTAAGAGAGGGGATGTAAGAGAGGGAAGGTAAGAGAGGGAAGGTAAGAGAGGGAAGGTAAGAGAGGGGATATAAGAGAGGGAAGGGAAGAGAGGGAAGGTAAGAGAGGGAAGGTAGGGGAGGTAAGAGAGGGGATTTAAGAGAGGGAAGGGAAGAGAGGGGAGGGAAGAGAGGGGATATAAGAGAGGGGAGGTAAGAGAGGGGATGTAAGAGAGGGAAGGTAAGAGAGGGGAGGGAAGAGAGGGGATATAAGAGAGGGAAGGCAAGAGAGGGGAGGGAAGAGAGGGGATATATGAGAGGGAAGGGAAGAGAGGGGAGGGAAGAGAGGGGATGTAAGAGAGGGGAGGGAAGAGAGGGGAGGTAAGAGAGGGGATGTAAGAGAGGGAAGGTAAGAGAGGGGATGTAAGAGAGGGAAGGTAAGAGAGGGGAGGGAAGAGAGGGGAGGTAAGGGAGGGAAGAGAGGGGAGGTAAGAGAGGGGATGTAAGAGAGGGAGGTAAGAGAGGGGAGGTAAGAGAGGGGATGTAAGAGAGGGAGGGAAGAGAGGGAAGAGAGAAGGGAAGAAAGAAAAGCAGATAAAGGGGAAAGTACATTTTGTGAGCGCATTAAAGAGAAGAAAATTAAAAGAAAGTGAAGGATAGTGTATGAAAGAGAAACAGAGACATGGAAACTGGGGAAGTGCTGATTCAGTAGTAGCATCTGTAATTTGCTCTGTTAATAGATTCCCGAAAAATGACTTTCCCCTGCACTCAGGATCTGATCCCGTTTTTTCCCTAAAGACTCCCCCAGCGCAACAGACAAAGCACTCCTTCTCACACCACGCCACATCATCACAGTTTCCCAAGACTTATAAATACAGAACACACACACACACACACACACTGTAAACTCTAAATAAGAGTGTGTGTTCAGCTTTGAGCTAAGGGACATATTAATGCCCATATGGCCCCTGTCTTGCCTGTCACTTCATATCCAGGGAAAAGACTCAGTAGCAGGATGGGAAAGGGAGGCTTAGCATTGAACACACACACCCACAGACACACACACTCTCAACCCCCATACACACACACATGCGTGCGCACACACACACAGGCACGCACATATACGCTTAGATAACCATGTGAGAAAGCGAGAGTGATTATCGAGTGCTCTGTGAAGCCAGATCTTAATTTGGTGAGCCATACATGTGTTCACTCATTCCACACAGTATTGATTATTCTAAGGGAATTACAGGAATACCGTTAGCTAGCCCAGTTAGTGACATCACTGGGTTTCCAGTCCGTCGGCATGTATGAACCCCATCGGGAACTAGCATCGTGTTCACATTAAGTTATAGCATTGTTAATGTTTGAGAAGGGCCAGAATCGGTGTTTGCCGTACAGCTTTGACTGTATAGACTGGAACGCACTGGTTTTAGCTTTTTAACATGCACACACACGTGCACAATAAGCCAATGTAGCATTTTTTTGTACACATAGGTACATATCAAGGTGAAAACATCGGAGATAGATAAAAGCTCCCTTACAACAGTGTGCCCTTTGCCCTCTCTGTGTGAGAGCATTACTGCTACATCTCTGACTCTTTGGAGTGTGTGTGTGTGTGTGTGTGTGTGTGTGTGTGTGTGTGTGTTGCCCTCTGCCCTCATTCTGTGTGTTGTGCGTGTCTCTGTGCTCCTGTGTGACAGTGAATAATAGGGAACAGGCTGCATGGTGGCTTCACATGGAGTCACTGCAGCTGAATATGACACCAGACCAGCTGAGGGGAAACAGGCTAGCACGGTGCAACACAATATGACACCACACCAGCTGAGGGGAAACAGGCTAGCACGGTGCAACACAATATGATACCACACCAGCTGAGGGGAAACAGGCTAGCACGGTGCAACACAATATGACACCAGACCAGCTGAGGGGAAACAGGCTAGCACGGTGCAACACAATATGATACCACACCAGCTGAGGGGAAACAGGCTAGCACGGTGCAACACAATATGACACCACACCAGCTGAGGGGAAACAGGCTAGCACGGTGCAACACAATATGACACCACACCAGCTGAGGGGAAACAGGCTAGCACGGTGCAACACAATATGATACCACACCAGCTGAGGGGAAACAGGCTAGCACGGTGCAACACAATATGACACCACACCAGCTGAGGGGAAACAGGCTAGCACGGTGCAACACAATATGACACCACACCAGCTGAGGGGAAACAGGCTAGCACGGTGCAACACAATATGACACCAGACCAGCTGAGGGGAAACAGGCTAGCACGGTGCAACACAATATGACACCACACCAGCTGAGGGGAAACAGGCTAGCACGGTGCAACACAATATGACACCACACCAGCTGAGGGGAAACAGGCTAGCACGGTGCAACACAATATGACACCACACCAGCTGAGGGGAAACAGGCTAGCACGGTGCAACACAATATGACACCACACCAGCTGAGGGGAAACAGGCTAGCACGGTGCAACACAATATGACACCACACCAGCTGAGGGGAAACAGGCTAGCACGGTGCAACACAATATGACACCACACCAGCTGAGGGGAAACAGGCTAGCACGGTGCAACACAATATGACACCACACCAGCTGAGGGGAAACAGGCTAGCACGGTGCAACGCAATATGACACCAGACCAGCTGAGGGGAAACAGGCTAGCACGGTGCAACACAATATGACACCACACCAGCTGAGGGGAAACAGGCTAGCACGGTGCAACACAATATGACACCACACCAGCTGAGGGGAAACGACAACCATCATCTCGTATCACCTCAAAAAATGTAAACCTTATCACATATTTGTTTTTATATATACAGTAGTAGATTGTGTATTTCAACCTCTAGGATTAAATAAAACATTTGTTCTCCAGTTGTAAGAACTAACCTAATGTGCTTTATCTTTCTATAGCACCTCTCTAAGACCAAACCTCTGAGGAACATTGCCTTTTTCTTCTCCTAAGAAATCATATGGCTTGTGGTTATATGGAGCATCTCAAGACGAAACTCAGGTAAGGTGACAGACTTGACATTGACTGGTGACACAAGAGTCACTCTGAATGAAGCAAGGCTCCAGGCTCCTTTCCCCCGTATCTCAATCTGACCATTCTCTGTCCTGTTATCTCCTCCTCTCTCTAATCCCCCTCTCTTTCCTCCTCCCCCATTCATTTGCTTTCATTCATACAGTTTCCATTTGGCTCTGACTGCAGTCCATCAATCTTACCCAAGTTAAGAGACAGAGGGAGAGAGAGAAATAAGAGAAAAATAAGAGTGAAATAAGAGGGAAATAAGAGGGACATAAGGGTTAAGGAGGAGTAGAGGAGAGAGAACAAGAAGGGGTAGAGAGGGTGGAATAAAAACATAAAGGCATTTCCAGAAAGCTCCATTTTAAATCACAAGATGGGCTTCCTGTAGGTGGAAACAGAGCTGGAGAAAAGAGACCATACGAGGCCATGTATGAGACCATACGAGGCCATGTAAGAGGCCATGTATGAGACCGTGTATAAGGCCATATGAGGTCATGTATGAGGCCATGTATGAGACCATGTATGAGACCATGTGAGGACATGTGAAGACGTGTATGAGGCCGTGTATGAGGCCGTGTATGAGGCCGTGTATGAGGCCGTGTATGAGGCTGTGTATGAGGCCGTGTATGAGACCGATTAAGAGGCCATGTATGAGACCGTGTATGAGGCCTTGTATGAGGCCTTGTATGAGGCCGTGTATGAGACCGTGTATGAGGCCGTGTCTGAGACCGTGTATGAGACCGTGTATGAGACCGTGTATGAGACCGTGTATGAGACCGTGTATGAGACCGTGTATGAGCAGGCTGTTTTTAGAGCATCAATGCTCCCTCAAGTGAGACTAACCTAGAAAAATACAATGAAAAGGCACAACTCAATGGGAGATGAAGAAAATCATAGATGACTGTAGGAGTCTATAGTATTTCATCTGTGATCATCAGAACAGTATCTGTGATTCACAGGAACAGTGTGTGTGCGCGTGTGCGTGCGAGTTCAGCCCGGTTTCACAATGCAGGTAAAAAAGGACAGACACTACGGCCTTATCTGGACAACTACAGGAAGAACATCTCCCTCCCTCCCTCCCTCCCTCTCCCATCCTCTTTCTCTTTCATGCGCCCTCTCAACATATCCCCCTTAGACACAGGAATCAATGTGGCGTTCAGACGGTCTCTTTTTACACAGACAGAGGCATTGTGATAGAGAGATAAGGGGTGAAAGAGGGAGACCAAGCGTGTGAAGAAATAAAACCAGAACCAGATTGACATGACTGTGTGGTATGAAAAGAGCTCATCTCTGTCAAAGGGCTGTCACACAACTAAACACAAGTCAAGGAGGATTTTGAATAGACCATTTATAAATCAAAAGGGAGGACAATATGTGTCATCGTAAGAGGCGGGAAAATGACAAGCAATAGGCGAGAAGACACATACCACATCACTGAACAGCGCATGACAGAAAAATCAGAGCGACCACACACAGCTCACATGAATGCACGCACACTATCTTAATGAGGGATGACAGGGGGATAAGAGGACAGCACCTGTCCCCGTCTCCCACACACCTCCTTTGACCTCCTTATTTCAACCTCTCTCTGTATTCAGCCCCTCAGCCAAGCCATTTATCTCCATATATCACTCAATATACTGTTCATATACCGAGCGTCAATCTCAGTTCTCTTCTTTTCCCGTCGGCTAAATACTCTCACACACACACACACACACACACACACACACACACACACAATCAGCAGATCAAATGGGCATGGCCTACCTCCAGTTGCCCCCTCAGCTCCTTGACGTGGGCAGAGTCCTGTGATAGCTCCTCCCTCTGGGAGGCGTCGGCCAGGACGTTGACGGTAGTTTCGGCCTCCTGAAGCCACTTGAGGAAGGCCTCCAGCTCCCTGAGGGAAGTCTGTAGAGCAGTCAGGTCACTGTCCAGCTGGGCCTGGCGGTCACTAGCCCTGTCATTCAATCAACACACTAATTAGTTGATCAATGTAATGTCCAATGATCAAGGATTGGTTTGGTTGGAGGTCATTGTTTAATTAGCTATCTGAGTATAATTCAAATATCTCATAACATTATCAAAGTGATATTTGTGTGTGTGGGGGGATTCTTCTATCCTTGTAGGATAGTAAAACAAGGAACATTCTCCCCCGTGGGGACATTTCCCACATCCCCATGAGCTTAGTGGTTAGGTGTAGGGTTACAATTAGGGTTGGGTTAGGTTTAGGGTTGGGTTAGGTTTAGGGTTGGGTTAGGTTTAGGGTTGGGTTAGGTTTAGGGTTGGGTTAGGTTTAGGGTTAGGTTTAGGGTTGGGTTAGGTTTAGGGTTGGGTTAGGTTTAGGGTTGGGTTAGGTTTAGGGTTGGGTTAGGTTTAGGGTTGGATTAGGTTTAGGGTTGGGTTAGGTTTAGGGTTGGGTTAGGTTTAGGGGTTAGGGAAAATAGAATTTTGAAAGGACATTTATTTTAGGTCCCCACAAGGATAGAATAACATAACGTGTGTGTGTGTGTGTGTGTGTGTGTGTGGTCCAACTTCGCCATCCTTTGTGTTTCTAAAGTCCTCACAACTATAGTAAAACAAGTGGGGACATTTTGCCAGTCCCCAAAAGGAAAACTGCTATTTTAGGTTTAGGGGTTAGGTTTCGGGTTAGGGTTAAGATTAGGAGTTAGGTTTAGGTTTTGGATTAGGGGTTTGGGAAAATAGAATTTTGAATGTAAATGTTTTGGTCCCACCTGTGTGTCTGTATGTGTGTGTGTGTGTGTGTGTGTGTGTGTGTGTATGTGTGTCCACCTGTTGTTGATGCTGTTCCAGGCTCTGTTGTGTTTGTCTGTGACCTCTTTGATCTTCCTCGTGTCATCTGCAGAATACTCTCGCAGGAGCTGATTGGACAGCTCGTTAAAGGTTACTATGGTACCCTGACCTCTTCCCAGGTCTTGCAAGAACACCTGGAGAAGAAAACATAAACAAACAACAAATAACAACATACTCCTCACAGACTAAACAGTAGCAGCAAATGGCTTTCTAAATATTTATTTAACTTCTTTCATATCCACGTCTAATGCCTTTTAATCTCACTGCAATTATCACAGTTCCCTCAGGATCTCACTTTGTTTACTAAAGGTATGCTAACCCATTTAATTAAATGAGAAATAATTATTACCTTGTCAGAGGTATCCTATCAGTACCTGTTCTAGGGCATTGGAACTACAGTAAAGTACCACGGTGAGTTAAACACAGATGCCCTCTAGTGTTTCAGGTTGGCGTTGCATTGGCCACCCGAAAAGTCTACATCTGACAATCCCCACATAAAACAGCTCATATACATACCATTATCTGCCTGCTTGGCATGTTTGAACAGCTCTCATTAATACTATCAATAACAGTCGTGACATACCAACAGTAAGCCCTGTCATTTGCATATACTCATCATAATCAGCATGTCACACCAGTGATATTAAAATGCATGATGAACGGTACAAAATGTGTGTGTTTTCTATCAGGCTAGCATGCAAACACACATAAACATACTTTCAAAAAACAGTTTTGAGTCACAGATCTAGAATCAGATTACTACCCAATCCTAACCTTAACGATTAACATAATGAAAAATATCACACCTTTTATCAGTGGTTCGGGGCTAATGGGGCTCTAGCTAATGGGGCAGGGGGTCAGTAGTTCAAAGGTGAAGGGTCAGTGTATCTCTCACCTTGTTGTCACTGAGCTGTTTGGTCAGGGGTTCCCTGGAGAGCTGCAGTAGGTTGTGCAGGCGCCCCTCGTTCTGACCAATCAGAGCCTTCACCTCCTGCCTCTGCTCCTCCCACTGGTCGCTGTGGCCAATCATACTGTCCAGCTGCTGGAGCCGTGCCTCTACGCCGTGCTGCGTGTTGTCCCATTGGCTATGCACCTTCTCTACTGCAGTGAGAGAGACGGAGGGAGAAAGATAAATAGTGGTGGTAATATTACCAGATAGAAAGTAATGCATATCCATGCATAGCCTGCAAGCCACTGACGCAGACCTTGGGAACATCTACATTTTAAAAAGTCTAATAAATCCATGTAATATAGTCTACACCTTCACAATAAATCCATTATTTAATTTAGACAGATCTAAACAAACATGATATGAAGAAAATGTAGTCTATTTCAGAAGAAAATAATAGCGTACTCTGAGTTGTTGTTATGTTAGGTCCTGATCTGGCTATGCCATATGGCTGTGGGTGACACTAGTTCATTTAGAAGACAAGATTTACTTAGAATTCCATTATTTTATAGCATGAAGAATACAACTGAACATAGCTGAATAAAACAGAAAGGATATTTTCTCCAAACGATTTGAGGGAGTGTGCACATGTGTCTATTCTGTGTTGAGGTGTTAACAAAGAAACAGGTACTCCTATATGCTTAATTTAGAGTAATTTATATAACTTTATATATTCTAAGGGACAGTTGTGGGATGCGATAGAGCCCAAATGAATATAACCACTAGCATCAAAAAACCTGTTTGAAGCAATGAGCCTGACATGACAGATGAGAACGTTTAGCTTAAAATGTTGATAAACTATTAGACTACTTCTTCACATTATAAACACAGCGATGAGCACACTGCAGTAGGCTATAAGCATGAATATTCCATTAGCAGGAAAACACCATTATCAGTGACCGCAAATGTGATTATGCAGGTAATGCTTTTATTATAAAGGTGCATTTGTAGGCTGAAAATGTACTTCCCCAAACTTGAAACTCACGTGCTGTGTATGTATGTAAGTTAGGCTTTACACCCCTTGTAAAACAGATTAATGTGCTTCATTTGAAGAAGTTATTTGGCCACTTTATCAAAAACATATAGGCCTATGGGCTAGGCTACATGAGGTGTGATACTGACCTTATTAAAACATATAGGCCTATGGGCTAGGCTACATGGGGTGTGATACTGACCTTATTAAAACATATAGGCCTATGGGCTAGGCTACATGAGGTGTGATACTAACCTTATTAAAACATATAGGCCTATGGGCTAGGCTACATGAGGTGTGATACTGACCTTATTAAAACATATAGGCCTATGGGCTAGGCTACATGAGGTGTGATACTGACCTTATTTAAACATATAGGCCTATGGGCTAGGCTACATGAGGTGTGATACTGACCTTATTAAAACATATAGGCCTATGGGCTAGGCTACATGAGGTGTGATACTGACCTTATTAAAACATAGGCCTATGGGCTAGGCTACATGAGGTGTGATACTGACCTTATTAAAACATATAGGCCTATGGGCTAGGCTACATGAGGTGTGTGACTATGATTTGAAAAAGTCGCAATAAAAAGCATGCGATGGGCATCATTCACAGGTGATCATATATCATTCACAGGTGATCATATATCATTCACAGGTGATCATATATCATTCACAGGTGATCATGTATCATTCACAGGTGATCATATATCATTCACAGGTGATCATATATCATTCACAAGTGATAGGCTAATATTGTCACCAATGACACTTCTTGATTTAGTCTTGTCTTTACATATGCTTAATAATATATGTGTGAAATTTGTTTTGATATAGAACGGACCATTATCATGCACCTGTCTGGAAACAGAGGCAGGGGAAAAAAATACATGTCATTTATGCACTTAAATAGCGAATGGAGGACACTTTTACCGTGGTTAATTTTCATGCCAGCCAGGTAGGCTATACTCCCGTTGTAAAGAGAAGCAATGTGCTTAATATTAGAAAGTTGAGAAATGAAATAAATACAATAGGCCTAGCCTATAGAAAGCTGATGGGATCCTCCTGTTTTTAATAGAGGCCGGCCATCACTCTGTTTCCTCACGCTATTGCATAGCTTTTAGAAATGTTGCGCAACATAAGCTCATGGGCTCTCATGAAGTGTTTGATTACATTTGCATTGATGTCAGAGTAATTAGAGGGACAATAGAGTGCTATGTACCAGGAAGTTAGCATGTTTGGTAGGCTACTAATGACCATCAGCAGCATCAGAGCTTGGTGAAGCCTAATTACCCTGACTAAATGGTCACGTGGAATTTGACTGCCGTCATGACTCGTGACCGCCGGTGTGGCAGTAATACGGTCACCGCAACAGCCCTAGTTGTGGGTTGTTAGTTTGAATTCAAGGTTGGGTAGGTGAGGTGTACCTTCCTGCTTTCTCCTATGAGCATACGGTACATACGTTTCTCAGTGATGGAAGTGCGTACATCCAGGTTGGAGGTCTTGTTCTTTATGTTCTGGGCCAGAGTGAAGATGTCCTCCAGCTGGGGGTGACGTTGCTCCAGGTCACTTTTAGTCACCTGGACAGAATATTTCATTATAAAGTCCTTTTTACATGAACATATTACAGTAACCACAACCACAGGTGCAAATACTATTACAAACACGACTCCCAGGTATGGAGGTTTACCACAGACTCACTCAATGTTCATGGCAAGTTACAGTAAATGCCACAGGTAACCACACACTCGGTGACTAAAGTCATCACCCATACACTCCACCAGTCCCCATTAATTCACACACACCTGTAGGCGTCCCATGGTGGTGCGTATCTCGTCTGTGTCCCCTACAGTAACGATGTTGGACTTGAGCATCTGTGTGATGAGCAGCAGCCAGTCAGCCAGCTCTGTGGCTGTCTCATTCAGATCTGTGGGGGCCACCAGCTCTGGGCTGCGGGGGGTCTGGTGGTGCCGGTCCTCACTCATCAGACTGGCCATCTGTACTGCCGATGGGACCACTGACACTGGGGATGGACACGGGGGGAGGAGGGAGGTAGAGAGAGGCCAATTTGATTCGATCCAATGTTTATTTGTATTCAGTTTTGCCATTGCCAGATTCCAAATTCTGTTGTTAAAAACAGATAGGAATGTTAAAGTAGTAACTAGTAATTCATAATTCTGGTTAAACTTACCTGAGAGTTGTTGTTGTTGGGCGACATGGTGGGTCCATGGAGAAGAAACAGGATGTTGCAATGGAGACAACATAGGTGGGTGTTGAGAATCCTTCAACCTTCCGTCCAGAGCCTTCCAGTCTGCCGCCAGCTGCTCTACCTTACTCTACACACAGGGGGCACAGGAGAGCACACACACATCTGTCTTCACTTGGAGTTACAGTCGATTGTGACTACAGTTTAACAAACATTTCGTTTTTGTCCTGTTGTTTCATGGGGTATTTTTTGTTCATTGTGTGTTGATGCAACTTTGTTATGCTTGTTGTTGGCCAAAGCAGACCTTCTCCAGGGGAAGCAGCTGTTGTCGTCTTTGTAGTTCTATGGAGCGGGCCAACAGTTCCTCAAGCTCTCTCTTACGCTCCCTCATAGCTGCTGCCAGAACCTACAACACAGAGAGAGACAGACGGACATAGAGACAGACAGACAGGAGTGGCTGAATGTCTCCATCTAAAGGAGACAGTTATGGTCCAATCAAATAAAGAGACCTTGTTAACAAAGTACAATAAAACACTGGATTTAAGGTTCTGCCTAGGCATCTTCAATTTAGTGTGGTTAGCCAACGTGATGTGTGTGAGTATTACCTGGCTCTCTGCAGGGCTTACACCTCTCCCACTGAGGCTCTGGTGTGTGACCTGGACCCAGTCGGTCATTCTGTTCATCTTGTCCTGGAACTGGCCATGACTCTGTAGGTTCCCTTCCACCTCTCCTACTTTATCTAACAACTCTTGAGTCACCTAGAGGAGAAGCAGCAGAGAAGAAGGAAAACAGAGACACAGAGACAGACAGACAGAGACAGACAAGGAATGGAGAGAAGGTAAAGGAGAGATTGTCCATTTTTTATTGTTACTCTCTTCTCCAGTTTAAGTTGACATTAAGGCTACTTAGTTGCATTAGGTTCATTGGGAAATGTAGGTTGAATAGGTCCTTCTCACCTTGCTCCAGTTGAGGTTGATGGTCCTAAGTTTGCTCATGTGCTGATCTCTCTCCTGAGGACTCACACTCTGATTGGCCAGAATCTGGGGGCCGTTCTTGTTCAGCCAACCAAGACGCTCGTTCTGGGCGTCCATCTCGTCAGCCAGGGTCTAGAGTGAGATAGGTGAAAGAGAGGTGAAGGAGGGTTAGGGAGATATGAGAGGTAAAGGAGGGTTAGGGAGAGATGAGAGAGAGGTGAAGGAGGGTTAGGGAGAGATGAGAGAGAGGTGAAGGAGGGTTAGGGAGAGATGAGAGGTGAAGGAGGGTTAGGGAGAGATGAGAGAGAGGTGAAGGAGGGTTAGGGAGAGATGAGAGAGAGGTGAAGGAGGGTTAGGGAGAGATGATAGGTGAAGGAGGGTTAGGGAGAGATGAGAGGTGAAGGAGGGTTAGGGAGAGATGAAAGGGAAGTAACAGGGAGATGAAAAGGGGGTAATTGGATTATTAAGGGGTGAATGAAGGGGTTGGAAAGATGTGGGTTAGGGGGGCAACAGGTTCTGGCCCTGAGCCTTACCTTGAGTTCTTTGAGGTTCTTGTCGGTAGCGGTGACAGGAAGAGAGCTCACAGCACACTCAGCCTCCTCCAGCCACAGAGCCAAGTCTCCACTACGCCTCACCAGCTCTGATAAGGCAGGGTCACCTCCAGCCAGCCTGCACAAACATACACAGGTACAAACACACATTCAAACACACACATACACAGGTACAAACACACATTCAAACACACACACATACACAGGTACAAACACACACACACACACACACACACACAGAGATTGAGATGTATTTCTCTACGGCTGCTGTGTGTATGCCTAATCCTAACGTTTAGGATATATTAGTATACTGATCCATCATGCTGATATCAAACATTACAGCCTAGGACATTGATGCAGAAAATACTCATACATTTGGATAAATGGATAAACTATTTTATTGGTGCATATCTGCACCATAGTAACAGTAACATTCTAGTTAATCCTCCTCATATAAACATACAAAAATATTTAAACATGCTTTTTCCATTGGACACCATTTTTGAGGCCCGAAATGCCCTTCATATCACCCTTAAAAAACGGTACTATTTTTAGGGCGACTGTGCTTCGTTTCCATGGTGTTCCTCTCCGTGGTTACCTGCGCTGTCTGTCCAGCACCTGTCTTTGCACGGCCCTGCAGCGCTGTCCCAGGGCCTCCAACTTGTTCTCCATCAGTGGCCCATCAGGGGCCGACAGCTGCCCAATGATCCTCTCCCCTGTCTGGCTCAACCCGGCAAGGACAGGCATGTGACTGGCTAGACCCTCCTCCAGCTCCTATAGGGAAGAGAGAGGGGCTACTGATCAACATAAAACTAGGAAATAAAGTTGTATTAATCAACAGAATGACTGTTATCTGGTATGAATAATGGATAGCAACTATAGGTATTGGATAGATTGGACTCTAACGGCAACAAGCAACAAGTCCTAGCTGTTTCACGCATCCTACAGATAATTATGATGATGTTAGTTGTAGAGATACTATATAATATTAGCAATACAAATGTTCATCTCCTTGTTTTTCAGTCTCTCCCTCCCTCCCTCTCTCCCTCCCTCCCTCTCTCCCTCTCTCGTTCTCTCTCTCTCCCTCTCTCGTTCCCTCTCCCTCCCTCTCTCCCTCTCTCTCTCTCCCTCTCTCGTTCCCTCTCCCTCTCCCTCCCTCTCTCTCTCGTTCTCTCTCTCTCCCTCTCTCGTTCCCTCTCCCTCCCTCTCCCTCTCCCTCTCTCGTTCCCTCTCCCTCCCTCTCTCTCTCTCTCCCCCTCTCTCTCCCTCTCTCGTTCCCTGTCTCGTTCCCTCTCTCGTTCCCTCTCCCTCTCTCTCTCCCTCTCTCCCCTCTTTCCCTCTCTCGTTCTCTCTCCCTCTCTCCCTCTCTCGTTCTCTCTCCCTCTCTCCCCTCTTTCCCTCTTTCCCTCTCTCGTTCTCTCTCCCTCCCTCTCTCTCTCCCTCTCTCCCCTCTTTCCCTCTCTCGTTCTCTCTCCCTCGCTCCCTCTCTCGTTCTCTCTCCCTCTCTCCCCTCTTTCCCTCTTTCCCTCTCTCGTTCTCTCTCCCTCCCTCTCTCTCTCCCTCTCTCCCCTCTTTCCCTCTCTCGTTCTCTCTCTCCCTCTCTCTCTCCCTCTCTCTCTCTCTCTCTCCCTCTACTGTAATGAACGCCAGAGCGTGAAAAGTGCTGGATAATTAAGAAGAGAAGCTGTATTGTTCACGTTCAAAGACAGACATTTTCTCTCACCAAAACTCCCCAACCGCATCGGTTGCTAACGTAAACATACTGGTCTGATTTGTTTGATCGTATTCAGATTATGGAAATAATTGTGTTTATCATAAATAAAACACACACACACCACATACACACACACATCACAGACATCACATACACACACACACAACCACACACACACATCTCATACACACACAACCATACCCACACATCACATACACACACATCCAACACACACACGCACACACACACACACACACCACATACACACACACATCACAGACATCACACACACACACACAACCACATACACACATCTCATACACACACACACATCTCATACACACACAACCATACCCACACATCACATACACACACACACACACACACACACACACACACACACACACACACACACACACACACACACACACACACACACAGACACACTCTCTGACCTCCTGGTGTGTCCTGGCTGTGTCCAGGTCCAGTTGTCCATCAGGTCCTGTTCCCTCAGTGAGGACCAGTTCTATGTCGGTCAGCCACTGGCTCAGGTCGTTCAGGTCACAATGGAACTGTCTCCACTCCTCCACCACACGGTCAAAACTCCTACAGACAGACAAGGGACAGCAGATATTGAATCAGTTGAGTTGAACTAGTCCAACCACTTACCTTAACCATTAGTGTGAAAACTAGCTTTACCTAGACCAACACCTAACCTTAACCATTAGGGAGGAAACTAGTTTTACCTAGACCAACACCTAACCTTAACCATTAGGGAGGAAACTAGTTTTACCTACACCAACACCTAACCTTAACCATTAGGGAGGAAACTAGTTTTACCTAGACCAACACCTAACCTTAACCATTAGGGAGGAAACTAGTTTTACCTAGACCAACACCTAACCTTAACCATTAGGGTGGAAACTAGTTTTACCCAGACCAACACCTAACCTTAACCATTAGGGAGGAAACTAGTTTTCCCCAGACCAACACCTAACCTTAACCATTAGGGTGGAAACTAGTTTTCCCCAGACCAACACCTAACCTTAACCATTAGGGAGGAAACTAGTTTTACCCAGACCAACACCTAACCTTAACCATTACGGTGGAAACTAGTTTTACCTAGACCAACACCTAACCTTAACCATTAGGGAGGAAACTAGTTTTACCTAGACCAACACCTAACCTTAACCATTAGGGAGGAAACTAGTTTTACCTAGACCAACACCTAACCTTAACCATTAGGGAGGAAACTAGTTTTACCCAGACCAACACCTAACCTTAACCATTAGGGAGGAAACTAGTTTTACCCAGACCAACACCTAACCTTAACCATTAGGGAGGAAACTAGTTTTACCTAGACCAACACCTAACCTTAACCATTAGGGAGGAAACTAGTTTTACCTAGACCAACACCTAACCTTAACCATTAGGGAGGAAACTAGTTTTACCCAGACCAACACCTAACCTTAACCATTAGGGAGGAAACTAGTTTTACCTAGACCAACACCTAACCTTAACCGTTAGGGAGGAAACTAGTTTTACCTAGACCAACACCTAACCTTAACCATTAGGGTGGAAACTAGTTTTCCCCAGACCAACACCTAACCTTAACCATTAGGGTGGAAACTAGTTTTCCCCAGACCAACACCTAACCTTAACCACTAGGGAGGAAACTAGTTTTACCTAGACCAACACCTAACCTTAACCGTTAGGGTGGAAACTAGTTTTCCCCAGACCAACACCTAACCTTAACCATTAGGGAGGAAACTAGTTTTACCTAGACCAACACCTAACCTTAACCATTAGGGTGGAAACTAGTTTTACCTAGACCAACACCTAACCTTAACCATTAGGGTGGAAACTAGTTTTCCCCAGACCAACACCTAACCTTAACCATTAGGGTGGAAACTAGTTTTACCTAGACCAACACCTAACCTTAACCATTAGGGAGGAAACTAGTTTTACCCAGACCAACACCTAACCTTAACCATTAGGGAGGAAACTAGTTTTACCTAGACCAACACCTAACCTTAACCATTAGGGAGGAAACTAGTTTTACCTAGACCAACACCTAACCTTAACCATTAGGGAGGAAACTAGTTTTACCTAGACCAACACCTGACCTTAACCATTAGGGTGGAAACTAGTTTTCCCCAGACCAACACCTAACCTTAACCATTAGGGAGGAAACTAGTTTTACCTAGACCAACACCTAACCTTAACCATTAGGGTGGAAACTAGTTTTCCCCAGACCAACACCTAACCTTAACCATTAGGGTGGAAACTAGTTTTACCTAGACCAACACCTAACCTTAACCATTAGGGTGGAAACTAGTTTTACCTAGACCAACACCTAACCTTAACCATTAGGGTGGAAACTAGTTTTACCCAGACCAACACCTAACCTTAACCATTAGGGTGGAAACTAGTTTTACCTAGACCAACACCTAACCTTAACCATTAGGGAGGAAACTAGTTTTACCTAGACCAACACCTAACCTTAACCATTAGGGAGGAAACTAGTTTTACCCAGACCAACACCTAACCTTAACCATTAGGGAGGAAACTAGTTTTACCTAGACCAACACCTAACCTTAACCATTAGGGAGGAAACTAGATTTACCCAGACCAACACCTAACCTTAACCATTAGGGAGGAAACTAGTTTTACCTAGACCAACACCTAACCTTAACCGTTAGGGAGGAAACTAGTTTTACCTAGACCAACACCTAACCTTAACCATTAGGGAGGAAACTAGTTTTCCCCAGACCAACACCTAACCTTAACCATTAGGGAAGAAACTAGTTTTACCTAGACCAACACCTAACCTTAACCATTAGGGAGGAAACTAGTTTTACCTAGACCAACACCTAACCTTAACCGTTAGGGAGGAAACTAGTTTTACCTAGACCAACACCTAACCTTAACCATTAGGGTGGAAACTAGTTTTCCCCAGACCAACACCTAACCTTAACCATTAGGGTGGAAACTAGTTTTCCCCAGACCAACACCTAACCTTAACCACTAGGGAGGAAACTAGTTTTACCTAGACCAACACCTAACCTTAACCGTTAGGGTGGAAACTAGTTTTCCCCAGACCAACACCTAACCTTAACCATTAGGGAGGAAACTAGTTTTACCTAGACCAACACCTAACCTTAACCATTAGGGTGGAAACTAGTTTTACCTAGACCAACACCTAACCTTAACCATTAGGGTGGAAACTAGTTTTACCTAGACCAACACCTAACCTTAACCATTAGGGTGGAAACTAGTTTTCCCCAGACCAACACCTAACCTTAACCATTAGGGTGGAAACTAGTTTTACCTAGACCAACACCTAACCTTAACCATTAGGGAGGAAACTAGTTTTACCCAGACCAACACCTAACCTTAACCATTAGGGAGGAAACTAGTTTTACCTAGACCAACACCTAACCTTAACCATTAGGGAGGAAACTAGTTTTACCTAGACCAACACCTAACCTTAACCATTAGGGAGGAAACTAGTTTTACCTAGACCAACACCTGACCTTAACCATTAGGGTGGAAACTAGTTTTCCCCAGACCAACACCTAACCTTAACCATTAGGGAGGAAACTAGTTTTACCTAGACCAACACCTAACCTTAACCATTAGGGTGGAAACTAGTTTTCCCCAGACCAACACCTAACCTTAACCATTAGGGTGGAAACTAGTTTTACCTAGACCAACACCTAACCTTAACCATTAGGGTGGAAACTAGTTTTACCTAGACCAACACCTAACCTTAACCATTAGGGTGGAAACTAGTTTTACCCAGACCAACACCTAACCTTAACCATTAGGGTGGAAACTAGTTTTACCTAGACCAACACCTAACCTTAACCATTAGGGAGGAAACTAGTTTTACCTAGACCAACACCTAACCTTAACCATTAGGGAGGAAACTAGTTTTACCCAGACCAACACCTAACCTTAACCATTAGGGAGGAAACTAGTTTTACCTAGACCAACACCTAACCTTAACCATTAGGGAGGAAACTAGATTTACCCAGACCAACACCTAACCTTAACCATTAGGGAGGAAACTAGTTTTACCTAGACCAACACCTAACCTTAACCGTTAGGGAGGAAACTAGTTTTACCTAGACCAACACCTAACCTTAACCATTAGGGAGGAAACTAGTTTTCCCCAGACCAACACCTAACCTTAACCATTAGGGAGGAAACTAGTTTTACCTAGACCAACACCTAACCTTAACCATTAGGGTGGAAACTAGTTTTCCCCAGACCAACACCTAACCTTAACCATTAGGGTGGAAACTAGTTTTCCCCAGACCAACACCTAACCTTAACCATTAGGGAAGAAACTAGTTTTACCTAGACCAACACCTAACCTTAACCGTTAGGGTGGAAACTAGTTTTCCCCAGACCAACACCTAACCTTAACCATTAGGGAGGAAACTAGTTTTACCTAGACCAACACCTAACCTTAACCATTAGGGTGGAAACTAGTTTTCCCCAGACCAACACCTAACCTTAACCATTAGGGTGGAAACTAGTTTTACCTAGACCAACACCTAACCTTAACCATTAGGGTGGAAACTAGTTTTACCTAGACCAACACCTAACCTTAACCATTAGGGTGGAAACTAGTTTTACCCAGACCAACACCTAACCTTAACCATTAGGGTGGAAACTAGTTTTACCTAGACCAACACCTAACCTTAACCATTAGGGAGGAAACTAGTTTTACCCAGACCAACACCTAACCTTAACCATTAGGGAGGAAACTAGTTTTACCTAGACCAACACCTAACCTTAACCATTAGGGAGGAAACTAGTTTTACCCAGACCAACACCTAACCTTAACCATTAGGGAGGAAACTAGTTTTACCTAGACCAACACCTAACCTTAACCATTAGGGAGGAAACTAGTTTTACCCAGACCAACACCTAACCTTAACCATTAGGGAGGAAACTAGTTTTACCCAGACCAACACCTATCCTTAACCATTAGGGAGGAAACTAGTTTTACCTAGACCAACACCTAACCTTAACCATTAGGGAGGAAACTAGTTTTACCTAGACCAACACCTAACCTTAACCATTAGGGAGGAAACTAGTTTTACCCAGACCAACACCTAATCTTAACCATTAGGGAGGAAACTAGTTTTACCTAGACCAACACCTAACCTTAACCGTTAGGGAGGAAACTAGTTTTACCTAGACCAACACCTAACCTTAACCATTAGGGTGGAAACTAGTTTTCCCCAGACCAACACCTAACCTTAACCATTAGGGTGGAAACTAGTTTTCCCCAGACCAACACCTAACCTTAACCATTAGGGAGGAAACTAGTTTTACCTAGACCAACACCTAACCTTAACCGTTAGGGTGGAAACTAGTTTTCCCCAGACCAACACCTAACCTTAACCATTAGGGAGGAAACTAGTTTTACCTAGACCAACACCTAACCTTAACCATTAGGGTGGAAACTAGTTTTCCCCAGACCAACACCTAACCTTAACCATTAGGGTGGAAACTAGTTTTACCTAGACCAACACCTAACCTTAACCATTAGGGTGGAAACTAGTTTTACCTAGACCAACACCTAACCTTAACCATTAGGGTGGAAACTAGTTTTACCCAGACCAACACCTAACCTTAACCATTAGGGTGGAAACTAGTTTTACCTAGACCAACACCTAACCTTAACCATTAGGGAGGAAACTAGTTTTACCCAGACCAACACCTAACCTTAACCATTAGGGAGGAAACTAGTTTTACCTAGACCAACACCTAACCTTAACCATTAGGGTGGAAACTAGTTTTACCCAGACCAACACCTAACCTTAACCATTAGGGTGGAAACTAGTTTTACCTAGACCAACACCTAACCTTAACCATTAGGGTGGAAACTAGTTTTACCTAGACCAACACCTAACCTTAACCATTAGGGAGGAAACTAGTTTTACCTAGACCAACACCTAACCTTAACCATTAGGGTGGAAACTAGCAGATCTGGAATCTGTTAAAGTCCTGATATGGCTGTAGCCTCTATTCTTATGGAATCTATTGCGAGTTGATAATGGACTGAATGAGGACATCTCCCAAATACATTTGTGTAGTAGGGATCCTCACACTTTATGGCTGACACAATTTAAGCACTAGAACTGTTTAAGGATTATGAACTGGGGTTGATGTTATGAACTGGGGTTGATGTTATGAACTGGGGTTCATGTTATGAACTGGGGTTGATGTTATGAACTGGGGTTCATGTTATGAACTGGGGTTGCCTGACGTGACCAACTTTTTATTTAGTTTAGTCATTTTTTTCAGAGAGGTGGTTATAGGTATAAAACAAATTATAGAAATGCATACAAAAGATAACCCCAACCCATCCCCCCCTTAGTTCCAATCCACCTGCCCACATCCTCCCTTCCCACCCAGAAACAGCACTATGAATTTGAACTACAGAAATTCAGCCGTGGCAATATATTCATTTTGACAATAGATATTCTGCAGATTAAAGCAACTGGGATGTTATCCCATCTACTGAGGTCAGGTTGAATTGAGTGTTCTGTTAAAGTTTCTGCCAATGGTTTTATCTAAGGAAGGAACTATATCTACTCCCAAATACTTTAAATGGTAAAGGATTGGGATTCATACGTAGAGATGGAGTCCTCCATCGGGGACCTGAGAGGCAGCAGGGCTGATTTGGTTAGATACCTTTTATAACTTAAGATGAAGTTGAATTTATCTATGAACTTTAATGCATTTGGGAGTGATTGAAATACATTGTCTAGATAATAGTACAATATCCTTTGCATATAATGAGATGAAGTGATCAGTAGATTTGAGGGAAATAGGTTTTATTTCCTTCTATTGACAAATTGCCTGGGGCAGGAGTTCCATGGATAATATGGATAGCAAAGGCGAAATTGGATCGCCTTGTCTGCTGCTCCTAGTGATGCTGAACGGACAGAGCAGAGCAGGTGTTGCCTGTTGTTACTATGGCTGTGGGATTGGTAAATAGGATTTTAATCAATTTAATGAGCCAATTCCCATATGTTCCAAGACAGACTAGAATGGTCATATCTCTGGTCTATCAAAAGTTTTTTCTGTAACTGTAACAATAATTAATAAATAAAGTGATTAATAAATCAATTCATGATATCCAATGCCCGTGTTTAGTTTTTTTAAACAATGAATGAATTATTCCTTCTGTGGGCGTTGGTGGGTGGATTCTGGAATCAATATGGAATCAGAATTAGGTTGTTTCCACTGGGAAATTCCTTATTTTTCCAATAAAGAGAAAGGAAAAGAAAAAACGTCGCCCCGTTCCTGACTTCCATTAAACACTAGCAAATGTGTGGGATGCCAGGGAATGACTGGAGAAAATACCAATGAACCTCATAATGAACTACCACCATCTCTATATAAAGATAGAATAGGTCATTATCAATAAGATGTCACAATACGCTGTAGAGCGTTCGATTTGGCTGCTGTGGGGCAGAGACACATTTTCAAGGGATTGTTAAATAAATATTATAACAATTTGGTTTTAATATCGTCACGTCTGGAAGAGGATAGTCAGAACGACACATTTCCGATTATTCCACACTTAGCTCTATCATCAGAGTTATACAGCCAGTCACGGAATGCTTTTCATGACCAGTAAACATCAACTGATCATGTAATTTCAGATACATTCGGCATGTAGCTAGCTAGCCAAGGAAACAACGTGTCGTGCCCTGACATATCTCTCCATCCTCTCTCGTCTGTGGTCAACATCTGAAAACGGACATTTACTCTGTACACATGCTAGAAACTCCCGGCAGACTAGCACAGAGACAGGATGGAGACAAGATCATGACTAAGTGACGTCATTCTGTGTGTGTGTGTGTGTGTGTGTGTGTGGCTGACACTGACGGATCAGTGATCAGAGTTACATCAAGCTACATCAAAGTGCCCGTAATAGAGGGGAGAAACATATCCTCTCACATGCAATACTGGACCACCAAAGACTACAGCTGCTCTTCTTCCCTTTATTGTGATGCTACAATTAGCATTTTGTTTCCCATTTCTTTTCCCTTGTGCTCTTTAGTGCTTATTGTGTATGAACACCTGACAGGTACTATGTAACCATGTTGACCGTGAGTCACCCACCCTTTGCGGTGGTTGTACATGCGGTTGAGGCGGTCCCACTCTGCGTTGAGCTGGGTGAGGGCGTCTCCCATCTGGGCCACCTCTCTCTGCGACGCCTCCAGGATGGCATCAGGCTGGCGCTCATGGATCACCGTTACCTGCTCCCCGACACACTCCAGACTCTCCTTTATACTCTGGGAGAGAGAGAGGGACAGGAGAGAGAGAGGGAGGAGAGGAGAGAGGAGGGGGGAGACGTAAGTAAAAGAGTGAGAGGTATCTGTTCAGACCTACAGGACCTATCTCTCCCTCATCCCTATCCCCTTTCCCCTCCTCCCTCTCTCTCTCACCCTCAGTGTGTCCTCCTGGCTGGAGAAGTCTTCATAGAGACCACTGCTGAGCTCGGAAGAGTTGAGCAGCAGTTCGTTGTCGGCCATGGCCAGCAGAACCTTGTTGATATTCAGCAGGTAGTCTGAGGGACTGAGAGAGAGCGCCCTGTCCTCTGGCTCCATCTGCTGGCAAGAGACAGTATTATGTTATAAGAAGTAAACGTGTGTGTGAATCAGACATTTTGCAATTACATTTGGCAGACACTCTTAGAACGACTTACAACCAGTACATTCATCTAAGGTAGGTAACACAACAACATGAGTCTGTGGGAAGCATCAAATGTCAACATTTGATATCACATTTAATATGACTGTCATAAATACGCCATACAACAAAACAAGGTCATTAAAAGGACATAGTGAATACGATAATAAGTGATGTGAAATACTAGTGATATACTGAACAAAAATCTAGAAAGCAACGTGCAACAATTTCAAAGATTTTGCTGAGTTACAGTTCGTATAAGGAAATCAGTCAATGGAAATAAATTCATTAGGTCCTAATCTATGGATTTCACATGACTGGGAATACAGATATGGTCACAGATACCTTACAAAAAAGGTATCACCATTTGCCTCATGCAGTGCAACACATCTCCTTCGTATAGAGTTGATCAGGCTGTGGATTGTGGCCTGTGGAATGTTGTCCCACTCCTCTTCAATGGCTGTGTGAAGATGGATATTTGGTGGGAACTGAACACGCTGTCGTACACGTCGGTCCAGAGCATCCCAAACATGTTCAAAGGGTGACATGTCTGGTGAGTATGCAGGCCATGGAAAAACTGGGACATTTTCAGCTTCCAGGAATTGTGTTCAGATCCTTGCAACATGGGGCCGTGCCTTATCATGCTGAAACATGAGGTGATGGCGGCGGATGAATGGCACGACAATGGGCCTCAGGAGCTCGTCACCGTATCTCTCTGCATTCAAAATGCCATTGATAAAATTCAATTGTGTTCATTGTCTGTAGCTTATGCCTGCCCATACCACAACCCCACAGCCACCATGGGGCATTCATCCATGAAGAACACAGTGGCCATCGTGGCTTGTCTCAGACCATCCCGCAGGTGAAGAAGCCGGATGTGGAGGCCCTGGACTGGTGTAGTTACACATGGTCTGCGGTTGTGAAGCTGGTTGGACATACTGCCAAAAAATCTAAAATGACGTTGGGAGGCAGCTTATGACAGAGAATTAACATTCAATTCCCTGCCAACAGCTCTGGTAGACATTCCTGCAGTCAGCATGTCAATTGCACGCTCCCTCAAAACTTTAGAAGTGGCCTTTTATTGTCCCCAGCACAAGGTGCACCTGTGTAATGATCATGCTGTTTAATCAGCTTCTTGATATGCCACACCTGTCAGATGGATGGATTATCTTGGCAAAAGAGAAATTCTCACTAACAGGGAAGTAAACATGCGTATGGAACATTTCTGCGATCTTTTATTTCAGCTCATAAAACATGGGAGCAACACTTTACATGTTGTGTTTATATTTTTGTTCAGTATAGAATGCGACTCACCTCTCCAGTCAGGTCCTGTCTGTCTCTCTGCTCTGTGAAGCTGTTTGAAGAAGAGTCGTCGTCCATGGAGACCTCCACCTGTCCCACTCTCAGCATCCTAAACTCCTGTAGAGACAAGATAGGGATTTAGACACACACACACACACACACACAAACACAATTACAAACACACTCAAACACACACACCAGACAAGGCCATACTGTGCGTAATTAATCGCCAACAGAGAGCCTGCATAACATGACCAAGGCCACCGGTCCTCCAGATCTTAGAACTGAGCTCTACAATGCTACGAGACAGGAATACATTTACATCTGTAATGCTGCAATGCACTTCATATTCATATTAAAAGCTGCTTTGAGTATCTATGCTCTCTCTCACATGTAGTTGGTAGAGTTTTTTATTCTTACTCCCTCAATCTGTGTGATGTACTGTTGTTAATGCCATTATTGTATGGTTACGGTGTTAGGATATAAATGTTACATGATTGTTGAGTTAGTGTAGAGACTGTATCATTCTCTCTCACCCTCTGAGTGGTGTACTGCGCCTGCAGCCGGAGCAGCCGGAGTCTCAGCCCCTCCCTCTGGCCCTCGTCTGCAGTCTGGAGCAGCACCTCCTCTCCTCTCCTCAGCAGCTCCTCCATGCCAGCCTTCTCCTCATCCATCTGACCGGTCAACACACAGGGTCACAATGAACGTTGTCACGGAAACAAAGACTCCCTTTCAATCAAACAACTGAACTAGGGTTTTCCAGGGTTAGAACATGAACATTACGCCCATAATCAAAAACAAAACATTTATTCAACTGTGAATCCGAACCAAAAATTGCTTGAAGAACCTTAAATGATTTCCTTTTCCAGAGAGCAGAGGGTCGACAGCCAGGAGTAAGACACTCTGCTTCCTGACTGACAGTGACCTTGGTCTGGGCTGGTGTGATTTGTTCAGCCGCTCTACACCAAGCGGTGTAAGTCCCTGATAACACACTCCGAGGACAAACTGCCCAATCACACCCTTGTTTGTCTGTGACACTGTATACATCTTATAGCACTTTGTGTTCTTTGTTTGACCAGTCATAAACTTAACCACTGTGTGTGCATCTGTGTGTGCATCTGTGTGTGTGTGTGTGTGTGTGTGTGTGTGTGTGTGTGTGTGTGTGTATGAGTGAGTGAGTGAGTGAGAGTATCTGTATAATATATACCTTGTCATCATCCAGGGTGTGTGTGGGGTCCTGCTGGTCCTCTAGGGCCCTGAGTGTTGCCTCTAGTTCCCCCTCAAAGGTCTGCATCAGGCTGGAGCTCAGGGCCTCCTCTGACTGGCTCTGCTGGAGCTCAGCAATCTGGTCATGTTGGAGCTGAGAGATCTGGTGAGGGATCTGAGAGATCTGTTGTATCTGCTGAATCATATCCACAGTCCCAGGCTCCAGAGTGGTGGACATCTGGGTATCAGAAACAAAAGATGGAGAATTACCCCCCTGTACATATCTGTCTACAGTTTGAATGATACAGCGCTAGACAGTTGTGATTGTAATACAGTAAAACAGTGTTGTGAGAGTATTTGTACCTTGGCAGCTTTGATGCATTGGGAGACCTTGTGAAAGTTGCGGTTGAGTTCAGCCAGTTTGGGTTCTACGACATCTCTGCAGGCAGGACCTCTACTGGTCATTAGGATGATGGCCTGGTCTCTCACACTGTCCACTCTCAGAGTGATGTCATCCAGCTCCTCTAGCAGGGTCTACACACACAACAATCAAACAATTTATACATTAACAGGTTCATCAATAGCTTTTACTCCAATTATTATTTCCCCACACAGGCTAATTATATCCTAAACTCTGGTAATAGGCTCTAATACAAATTCAATTGTAATCAACCAATATTGAATTTTCATGCTTCAGTTCCCTCCCCATGCTTTCATCCTCTCCTCTCTCTCTCCTACCGTCTCCTTTCCCCTCTCCTCTCTCTCCTACCATCTCCCTTCCCCCTCTCTCTCCTACCATCTCCCTTCCCTCTCTCCCCTACCATCTCCCTTCCCTCTCTCCCCTACCATCTCCCTTCCCCTCCTCTCTCCCCTACCATCTCCTTTCCCCTCTCCTCTCTCTCTCCTACCATCTCTCCTACCCTCTCTATCTCTCCTACCGTCTCCTTTCCCCTCTCCTCTCTCTCTCCTACCATCTCCCTTCCCTCTCTCTCCTACCGTCTCCCTTCCCCTCCTCTCTCCTACCGTCTCCCTTCCCCTCCTCTCTCTCCTACCGTCTCCCTTCCCTCTCTCTCTCCTACCGTCTCCCTTCCCTCTCTCTCTCCTACCGTCTCCTTTCCCCTCCTTTCCTCTCTCTCCTACCGTCTCCCTTCCCTCCTCTCCTCTCTCTCTCTCCTACCATCTCCTTTCCCCTCTTCTCTCTCTCTCCTACCGTCTCCTTTACCCTCCTCTCCTCTCTCTCCTACCGTCTCCTTTCCCTCTTCTCCTCTCTCTCCTACCGTCTCCCTTCCCTCTCTCTCCTACCGTCTCCCCTCTCCTCTCTCTCTTCTACAGTCTCCCTTCCTCTCCTACCGACTCATTTCCCCTCTCCTCTCTCTCCTACCGTTTCCCTTCCCCTCCTCTCTCTCATCCCATCTCCCTTCCCCTCCTCTCCTCTCTCCTCCATCTCCCTTCCCCTCCTCCCATCTCCCTTCCCCTCCTCTCCTCTCTCTCTCCTACCATCTCCCTTCCCCTCTTCTCTCTCTCCTACCATCTCCCTTCCCCTCCTCTCTCTCTCTTACCGTCTCCCTTCCTGTCCTCTCCCGTCTCTCCACAGTGGGCAGTCTCTCTGTCTCTATCACCTTAACTACCATCTCTCTCCACTGTCGGCTGTCTCGATCACCTTAACTACCATCTCTCTCCACTGAGGGCCGTCTCTCTGTCTCTATCACCTTAACTACTATCTCCCTCTCCACTGTGGGCCGTCTCTATCACCTTAACTACTATCTCCCTCTCCACTGTGGGCCGTCTCCATCACCTTAACTACCATCTCTCTCCACTAGGGGCCGTCTCTCTGTCTCTATCACCTTAACTACTATCTCCCTCTCCACTGTGTGCCGTCTCTATCACCTTAACTACTATCTCCCTCTCCACTGTGTGCCGTCTCTATCACCTTAACTACTATCTCCCTCTCCACTGTGTGCCGTCTCTATCACCTTAACTACTATCTCCCTCTCCACTGTGTGCCGTCTCTATCACCTTAACTACTATCTCCCTCTCCACTGTGTGCCGTCTCTATCACCTTAACTACTATCTCCCTCTCCACTGTGGGCTGTCTCTATCACCTTAACTACTATCTCCCTCTCCACTGTGGGCCGTCTCTATCACCTTAACTACCATCTCTCTCCACTGTGGGCCGTCTCTCTGTCTCTATCACCTTAACTACTATCTCCCTCTCCACTGTGTGCCATCTCCCTCTCCACTGTGGGCCGTCTCTATCACCTTAACTACTATCTCCCTCTCCACTGTGGGCCGTCTCTATCACCTTAACTACCATCTCCCTCTCCACTGTGGGCCGTCTCTATCACCTTAACTACTATCTCCCTCTCCACTGTGGGCCGTCTCCATCACCTTAACTACTATCTCCCTCTCCACTGTGGGTTGTCTCCATCACCTTAACTACCATCTCCCTCTCCACTGTGGGTTGTCTCCATCACCTTAACTACCATCTCCCTCTCCACTGTGGGCCGTCTCCATCACCTTAACTACTATCTCCCTCTCCACTGTGGGTTGTCTCCATCACCTTAACTACCATCTCCCTCTCCACTGTGGGCCGTCTCCATCACCTTAACTACTATCTCCCTCTCCACTGTGGGCCGTCTCCATCACCTTAACTACTATCTCCCTCTCCACTGTGGGTTGTCTCCATCACCTTAACTACTATCTCCCTCTCCACTGTGTGCCATCTCCCTCTCCACTGTGGGCCGTCTCCATCACCTTAACTACTATCTCCCTCTCCACTGTGGGCCGTCTCCATCACCTTAACTACTATCTCCCTCTCCACTGTGTGCCATCTCCCTCTCCACTGTGGGCCGTCTCCATCACCTTAACTACTATCTCCCTCTCCACTGTGTGCCATCTCCCTCTCCACTGTGGGCCGTCTCCATCACCTTAACTACTATCTCCCTCTCCACTGTGTGCCATCTCCCTCTTCACTGTGGGCCGTCTCCATCACCTTAACTACTATCTCCCTCTCCACTGTGGGCCGTCTCTATCACCGTAACTACTATCTCTCTCCACTGTGGGCCGTCTCCATCACCTTAACTACTATCTCCCTCTCCACTGTGGGTTGTCTCCATCACCTTAACTACCATCTCCCTCTCCACTGTGGGCCGTCTCCATCACCTTAACTACTATCTCCCTCTCCACTGTGGGCCGTCTCCATCACCTTAACTACCATCTCCCTCTCCACTGTGGGCCGTTTCCATCACCTTAACTACTATCTCCCTCTCCACTGTGTGCCATCTCCCTCTCCACTGTGGGCCGTCTCCATCACCTTAACTACTATCTCCCTCTCCACTGTGGGCCGTCTCCATCACCTTAACTACTATCTCCCTCTCCACTGTGGGTTGTCTCCATCACCTTAACTACCATCTCCCTCTCCACTGTGGGCCGTCTCCATCACCTTAACTACTATCTCCCTCTCCACTGTGGGCCGTCTCCATCACCTTAACTACTATCTCCCTCTCCACTGTGGGCCGTCTCCATCACCTTAACTACTATCTCCCTCTCCACTGTGGGCAGTCTCTCCGTCTCATCCAGGTGGATCTGGGTCTGGTACAGCCAGGTGCTGATGTGGGCCAGGTTCTCATCAAAGATCTCCACCTCGTTCTGGTGGTTCTGTAGGGAACAGAGGTAGAAAGATGGTAGTGCTGAGCGATTCGAGTTTGAGGTTGGTTCGATTTCGGTTTTGATCATTTAAAATGACGACATAATACTTTTTGAGCTTTTTAATGGAAATTCCTAAGCTAAAAATAGTGAACATTCAATTGCCAAAACATAAAAAAATATTCCATTGGCTCGTCAGGTCCACATTGGATAAACATCTATAGATAAATAGGAAATTACTAATAAATAACCAAATATTTCAGCTGTGTATATTACTTTGTTTTTATTTGATTACCTTATTTTTTTCTTATTCTTTAAAATCATCTCTTCTCAGGCAGTAGCAGTCAGCCAGCCAGGACACTAACGTTAACTCTGTTCTCCCCATTCTGTACCGCCTTCAGTCATCCTATTTAGCTAACCTGCCTCAGTATGCTGCAGAGTTGTCGGACAAAATCATTGTACTAGTTCTTCAAAGTAGATAAGGAGTACTTTCACGAACTGTCCCTCTCGTCGCTGTGTTGTGTACATTGCTCTCTCATGCGGTCTGTGTGTATCTAACCTAACATAACAGATGTGAAAGTGTATCAGTCCAGAGATCTGTATATAATGACGAGATGCTCATATCTATGCTCTAACAATGGAAGTCGTTCTCCCAAAGGCGGGAAGGCAGGTGAAAAGCTTAGGTCCAAAATAAACCCATAGAAACGCATTGGGCTTATTTTGGACAGATTATGGGGAGAGTGAAACCTCTCGCTTCGCCTCTTCCTCTCTGATCCATCTCTATGCCGCAACAAAATGGCACAATGGATTAGGATCAGTGTAGTTAATTACCATGTGTTTGCATTGAACTAGGTTTAATATGTGCTTAATGAAGTCTCCAACCCATCAGCCCAGCATCCCACATAGTTATTGACTTGATTTCTCTAGTGAATGACTTGATTTATCTCTAGAGAAACGGAGTGCTGAGGCAAGATGCAGGAATTATTCCAAATGTCCCTTCTGACATGTTTTAGCTGTCATGTACACATTACTTTACTCAACCATCACTTTAGACAGAGACAGGATTAATAGATAGGTTATCCTATGATAGTGAAGCGTGAACCCACCAGAACGGTGCTCAGCCAGTCCTCGGTCCAGGTGCGCACCTGTCCCCAGCCTTCGTTGAGGCCACACAGCTTGTCTTCCAGAGGGCCCTCGCTCCCCTCCACCAGCCCCTGCAGCCCAGCGCTGGTCTCCATCAGCTCAGCCAGGTCTGCCTTACGATGCTCCGACTCCTTCAGCATGCCCTGGTGGAGCGCACACACACACACACACGTTATACAAATGTTACACAAATCCTCTGCACACCCACACTCTACACAGACACAAAAGCCAAATAAACATTTCAACAAACTATTCTAGCAAGCCCGGTGAACACACTAGCACACATCTCACACACACGTGACTCACGTTGGCCCAGGCGATCTCAGCGTCTATATCAGCAGGCATGTCTCCAGAGGACTTTTTCTGCTGCAGCAGAGTCTGGTTGGTGGTCAGCCAGTCCTGTAGGGCGGCGCTGTCCTTATGTAGTCTCAGAGACAAAGACAGAGCCTTCTCCAGGTCCTGCTTCCCCTCTGTCACCTGGAGAGAGAAGAGACGATGGGCTCGCTGATTGGTTGGTCAAAATGACGATATCCTCATCATTTGAAACTAGGTTTATTTTAAGAACGCAACTATTCATGATGACACAGCTGACCAAGTGAGAAGACCAGACTGTTATGTCCTAAGGTTAAACTACTATAGTCACGTGTGTGTGTATTACCTGTGCTCCCAGGTGGTTGTAGAGCAGTTTAAGTGCTGTCAGTTGTTCATCCATGCCTCTGGGGTTGTCAGTCTGTTGTTTCTGGACGATCTGTCTTCCTGTTTTTATCACGGTCTCCACCTCTAACTTCACCTCACTCAGAACCTTATACAGTTTCTGAAGGGTTAAGGAGACAGACAGGGAGTGTGAGGGAGAATGTGTGCGTGTGTGTGTGTGTGCGCGCACGTACATGCACACCTGTAAGAGACTTCTCAAAGTGTTTTATTTCTAGGTCTCACCATACAGCCGATGAGGTGGGCCTGGATCTGTTGGGGTTCCACCTCCCTGACGTCTAGAATGTGCAGCTCTTCCTTGGCTCCATCTAGAACCCTCTTACAGTCCAGCATGCGCTGCTCAAAGTTAGCAGGCTTCTGGAACAACTGGTACTTAGTGGAGATCTCTCGCAGCTTCCGCTGAAAGACGGAAAAAACTGCATAATGACCAACCAACAACATTTTCAATAAATCATAAACTCCTATGTTATCCCTATAGGATTTAATGAGAACAATTTCACCCCCTGTCCACTAGGGGTCAGTACCTGCAGCAGGTCCAACATGGTTCCACTGCGAGCAGCCTTGCCCTCTGGGGTGGCAGGAGGCAGATTACCCACGTTCCTACTCCTCAACTCCTCCACTGTCACCTCATGAGCCGCAATCTCTGCCCCGATGGTCTGCAAAGGATGGAGACGGGTTTAGAGGTCAGGGGTTAAACTGACATCCAATAACTAATTGTTGGCATTCGCTACATGTCTTTGTGGGACGTGTCAATGTAGTCGGTCAGATAGAAGATGAGTTTGTGTGTGTGTGTGGTGTGTGTGTGCATCTGTCTGCATGTGTGTACCTGGGCCTCTTGCGGTAGCTGGAAGGCATCTATGCGGTCGGTGAGGTAAGAGGTGAGTGTGTGGTCGAGCTGGGTCAGTGACTCCTGCAGAGCCTGGAGAACCTGCTCATTCTCTTTCAGAGTGGCCAGTTGCTGCTCTAGACTGATCTGACGGTTCACAGCCTAGATGGATGTCATATCAACATTAAGTCAATATACATAATATATAGACAAGTACATTACCAAACATATACTCATCTGCCTGTTTACAGCCTAGAAAATATAGAAATGGACATAATTCTGATATGTTCAAGACATACAGTACCAGTCAAATGTTTGGACACACCTACTCATTCAAGGGTTTTTCTTTATTTTTTATATTTTATGCATTGTAGAATAATAGTGAAGACATCAAAACTATGAAATAACACATATGGAAGCATGGAGTAACCAAAAAAGTATTAAACAAATCGCCAAAGTAGCCACCCTTTGACTTGATGACAGCTTTGCACTCTTGGCATTCTCTCAACCAGCTTCACCTGGAATGCTTTTCTAACAGTCCTGAAGAAGTTCCCACATATTCTGAACACTCGTTGGCTGCCATTCCTTCACTCTGCGGTCCAACACATCCCAAACCATCTCAATTGGGTTGAGGTCGGGTGATTGTGTAGGCCAGGTCTTCTGATGCAGCACTCCATCACTCAAATAGCCCTCACACAGCCTGGAGGTGTGTTGGGTCATTGTCCTGTTGAAAAACAAATGATAGCCCCACTAAGCACAAACCAGATGGGATGGCGTATCGCTACAGAATGCTGTGGTAGCCATGCTGGTGAGTGTGCCTTGAATTCTAAATAAATTACTGACAGTATCACCAGAAAAGCACCCCCAGACCATCACACCTCCTCCATGCTTCACGGTGGGAACCACACATGCAGAGATCATCCATTCACCTACTCTGCGGCTCACAAAGACACGGCAGTTGGAACCAAAAATCTCCAAGTTGGACCAAAGAACTGATTTCCACCTGTCTAATGTCCATTGCTTGTGTTTCTTGGCCCAAGCAAGTCTCTTCTTATTGGTGTCCTTTAGTGGTGGTTTCTTTGCAGCAATTCGACCATGAAGCCTTGATTCACGCAGTCTCCTCTGAACAGTTGATGTTGAGATGTGTCTGTTACTTGAACTCTGAAGCATTTATTTGGGATGCAATTTCTGAGGCTGGTAATTCTTATCATCTGCAGCAGAGCTAACTATGGGTCTTCCTTTCCTGTTGCGGTCCTCATGAGAGCCAGTTTCATCATAGCGCTTGATGGTTTTTGCGACTGCACTTAAAGAAATGTTCAAAGTTCTTGAAATTTTCCACATTGACTGACCTTCATGTCTTAAAGTAATGATAGACTGTGGTTTTTATTTGTTTATTTGAGCTGTTCTTGCTATTTTACCAAACAGGTCTATCTTGTCACAACATAACTGATTGGCTCAAACGCATTAAGAAGGAAAGAAATTCCACAAATGAACTTTTAACAAGGCACACCTGTTAATTGAAATGCATTCCAAGTGACTACCTCATGAAGCTGGTTGAGAGAATGCCAAGAGTGTGCAAAGCTGTAATCAAGGCAAAGGGGGGCTCCTTCAAAGAATCTCATATATAAAATATGTTTTGATTTGTTTAACACTTTTTTTGGTTACTACATGATTCCATATGTGTTATTTCACAGTTTTTATGTCTTCACTATTATTCTACAATGTAGAAAATAGTACAAATAAAGAAAAAACCTGGATTTGTAATTATTTAACCTTTATTTAACTAAGCAAGTCAGTTAAGAACAAATTCTTATTTACAGTGACGGCCTAGGAACAGTGGGTTAACTGCCTTGTTCAGGGGCAGAAAGACAGATTTTGTCCTTGTCAGTTCGGAGATTCGATCTTGCAACCTTTCGGTTACTGGCCCAACACTCTAACCACTAGGCTACCTGAATGAGTAGGTGTGTCCAAACCTTTGACTGGTACTGTATATAAGTAAGCATTTCACTGTTAGTCTATGCCTGTTGTTAATGGAGCATGTGACGAATACAATTAGATTTGATTTATTATCTACTACCATATACACAATTCACAAATAGAAAACAAGATGTTGTCGAGGATCGTTTCTCACAAACAAAGATGCAGAAAGAGACAGACAGCCACTTGATGGCTATGTACAAAGACGGTTGTTTTTCTCATTCCGCACGCACGCACACACGCACACACAGACACACACAGACACACACAGACACACACAGACACACACAGACACACACAGACCTGGTGGCTGAGCTGATCATAGCAGGAGTTGAAGGTCTCTAGTCTCTCTGAGATAAGTTCGTCCAGGATGCCCCCATCTATCAGGGTCTGACCCAACTCCCTGATCTGTGTCCTGTTGTCACCTGGGTGGCGCAACACACATTCCAACGACTAGAGAGAGAGAAAGAGGAGGGGAGAAGAGAGGGAGAGAGAAAGAATAAAGGTGACAGGGTGAGAGAGAGAAGGGGAGGAAAGAGGGAAAGAGAGAGGGTGACATGTCAGTGTTTATATACACTATATATACACAAGAGTATGTGGACACCCCTTCAAATTAGTGGATTCGGCTATTACAGCCACACCCATTGATCACAGGTGTAGAAAATGGAGCACACAGCTATGCAATCTCCATAGCCAAACATTGGCAGTAGAATGGCCTTACTGAAGAGCTCAGTGACTTTCAACGTGGCACCATCATAGGATGCCACCTTTCCAAGTCAGTTCATAAAGTTTCTGCCCTGCTAGAGCTGTCCCGGTCAACTGTAAGTGCTGTTATTGTAAAATGGACGTCAAGGAGCAACAACGGCTCAGGCACAAAGTGGTAGGCCACACAAGCTCACAGAACTTGACCGCTGAAGTGCGTAGCATGTAAATATCGTCTGTTTTGGGTTGTAACACTCACTACCGAGTTCCAAACTACCTCTGGAAGCAATGTCAGCGCAATAACTGTTCGTCGGGAGCATCATGAAATGGGTTTCTATGGCTGAGCAGCCACACACAAGTCTAAGATAACCATGTGCAATACCAAGCGTCGGCTGGAGTGGTGTAAAGCTCACTGCCATTGGGCTCTGGAGCAGTGGAAACGCGTTCTCTAGGGTGATGAATCCAGCTTCACCATCTGGCAGGCCAATGGACAAATCTGGGTTTGGCAGATGCCAGGAGAATGCTACCTGCCCCAATGCATAGTGCCAACTGTAAAGTTTGGTGGAGGAATAATGGTCTGGGGCTGTTCTTCATGGTTCGGGCTAGGCCCCTTAGTTCCAGTGAAGGGAAATCTTAACGCTACAGCATACAATGACATTCTAGACAATTCTGTGCTTCCAAATTTGTGGCAACAGTTTAAGGATGACCCCTTCCTGTTTCATAATTTCCCCCGTGCACAAAGCTTGGTCCATACAGAAATGGTTTGTTGAGATAGGTGTGGAAGAACTTGACTGGCCTGCACAGAGCCCTGACCTCAACCCCATCGAACACCTTTGAGATGAATTGTTACACCGACCGCGAGCCAGGCTTAATTGCCCAACATCAGTGCCCGACCTCACTAATGCTCTTGTGGCTGAATGGAAGCAAGTCCCCGCAGCAATGTTCCAACATCTAGTGGAAAGCCTTCCTAGAAGAGTGGAGGCTGTTATAGCAGCAAAGGGGAGGACCAACTCCATATTAATGCCCATGATTTTTTTATGAGATGTTCGACAAGGTGTCCACATACTTTTGGTCATGCCGTGTAGGTCGGTGTCACTCTTAGGTAGGCAGACAGAGTGCTGGAGTCTGCCCAAAGAGGACAGACTGGTGACATTATCAAAGTAAGAGAAACAGACAGAACACAAAACAATACCTTCTAGCGTCAAAAGGAAAAGACAAGTGAATAACACAAAAGAAAGGGGGAAAGGGAGACAATTTAATAAAGAGGGTGAATCAGAGTGGTGGGAAGGATGGGGGGTGGAGGGATTAAAGGAGAGAGCATATGATAAAGTGGAGGGGAGAGAATGAGAGATGACAAAGGAAAGAAAGAAGAATGGATAGGTTTAAATAGAGATATCTACCTCCAAAGCCTTGTTGACAGCCTCAGTGCTCTCAGGTAGGTTCTCTGTAGCCTGAAGCTTCTCCTCCAACGTGTTGAGCCAGGCCTGCTCCAGGTCCAGGTACTGCAGCAGCTCCATCCAACACGACCACACCTCCTACAGAGGAGACCACATGAACACGGACATATATACAACCACCTTACTGTATGATATGAACACAAATACAACAAAGAACCAGTGCCTCATAAGTTGTTTGGACTAGTCTTATCAAACTCTTTACCTCCAGGGTGTGACACTTGCTCTTGAAGCGGTCACATAGTTTCTGATAGTTCCCCAGGACTCCCCCCAGCTCCTCTGTCAGGTCCTGGCCACTGCCACCAGGGGTCGTCTTAGCCTTAGCCACCAACATGTTAATGTTGTCCTTCAATATCTTCACTCTCACCTCCTTCTGTAACACATCCTCTTTAGCCCTCTAAGTAGGGAGGGGAGAGAAGGGAAGAGATGAGGCAAAGAGGAAAGAAAGAGACATGCCAGATTATCAGGATAGTATTTTCACATAAGAGGGGCCATAACTGGCTACATAGCATTAAAGTGGGATTCTTTTGGTTTAGTTTGTAGGACTTTCTTTCTAGAAGGAATGAGGAGTTCCTAGTTTTTTTTTAAATGTCAAAGTTCTGTCCTCTGTTCCCCACCTTCATCTCTTCCAGTGCCCCCTCCAGCTCCTCAGGACTCTTGTACTCAAAGTCTCTCATGAGGAACTCCTCGTCCACCTGGGCCATCCATTCCTGCATCTCTGCCAAGTCTTTCCTTAGGTTCACCTGCCTCTCCTGGCTCTCACTCACACGCTCCTGGTGGCTCAGCAGCTACCCAGAGACAACACAGAGATAACACGGACCACTGTCAGGTTACACAGGGTAGCAAGTACACAGAGTGTCTTAACAACATGTCAGGTTTTAAATAAGACACTGACATTAACAAAAGGATATACAGAAAAGTGTATGAGCTGTTCAGTATGCAGGCTTCATTTATTTTAGTGGATAGATCAGCTTTAATATTACAAATTGTGGCTTCTATCCATGTAATTATCTGCATCATTTCCAATCCCCATATATTTTTTTGTAAATATATATAATTGTATATATTTTTGTAATATATTTCCCCTAACCCTACCACCCCTCCCCTAATTGGAGTAAACTAATGGAAAACAATACTTAAGCTTCTACTTTCAGTTTATACAGTCTATATATTTTAGACAGTATATTCTACATTAGTTATCTTATGTTTGTTTTTAGTCCCCACCTTCAGCTACACTCAGCCCCTCCCATCTATTTCTGAAGACCATCCAGTCCCAGCCTTCAGCTACTCTCAGCCCCTCCCATCTATCTCTGAAGACCATCCAGTCCCAGCCTTCAGCTACTCTCAGCCCCTCCCATCTATCTCTGAAGACCATCCAGTCCCAGCCTTCAGCTACTCTCAGCCCCTCCCATCTATCTCTGAAGACCATCCAGTCCCAGCCTTCAGCTACTCTCAACCCCTCCCATCTATCTCTGAAGACCATCCAGTCCCAGCCTTCAGCTACTCTCAGCCCCTCCCATCTATCTCTGAAGACCATCCAGTCCCAGCCTTCAGCTACACTCAGCCCCTCCCATCTATCTCTGAAGACCACCAGTCCCAGCCTTCAGCTACTCTCAGCCCCTCCCATTTATCTCTGAAGACCATCCAGTCCCAGCCATTCAGCTACTCTCAGCCCCTCCCATTTATCTCTGAAGACCATCCAGTCCCAGCCATTCAGCTACTCTCAGCCCCTCCCATTTATCTCTGAAGACCATCCAGTCCCAGCCTTCAGCTACTCTCAGCCCCTCCCATCTATCTCTGAAGACCATCCAGTCCCAGCCTTCAGCTACTCTCAGCCCCTCCCATCTATCGCTGAAGACCATCCAGTCCCAGCCTTCAGCTACTCTCAGCCCCTCCCATCTATCGCTGAAGACCATCCAGTCCCAGCCATTCAGCTACTCTCAGCCCCTCCCATTTATCTCTGAAGACCATCCAGTCCCAGCCATTCAGCTACTCTCAGCCCCTCCCATTTATCTCTGTAGACCATCCAGTCCCAGCCTTCAGCTACTCTCAGCCCCTCCCATCTATCTCTGAAGACCATCCAGTCCCAGCCTTCAGCTACACTCAGCCCCTCCCATCTATCTCTGAAGACCATCCAGTCCCAGCCATTCAGCTACTCTCAGCCCCTCCCATTTATCTCTGTAGACCATCCAGTCCCAGCCTTCAGCTACTCTCAGCCCCTCCCATCTATCGCTGAAGACCATCCAGTCCCAGCCTTCAGCTACACTCAGCCCCTCCCATCTATCTCTGAAGACCATCCAGTCCCAGCCATTCAGCTACTCTCAGCCCCTCCCATTTATCTCTGTAGACCATCCAGTCCCAGCCTTCAGCTACTCTCAGCCCCTCCCATCTATCTCTGAAGACCATCCAGTCCCAGCCAATCAGCTACTCTCAGCCCCTCCCATTTATCTCTGAAGACCATCCAGTCCCAGCCATTCAGCTACACTCAGCCCCTCCCATCTATCTCTGAAGACCATCCAGTCCCAGCCTTCAGCTACACTCAGCCCCTCCCATCTATCTCTGTAGACCATCCAGTCCCAGCCTTCAGCTACTCTCAGCCCCTCCCATCTATCTCTGAAGACCATCCAGTCCCAGCCATTCAGCTACTCTCAGCCCCTCCCATTTATCTCTGAAGACCATCCAGTCCCAGCCATTCAGCTACACTCAGCCCCTCCCATCTATCTCTGAAGACCATCCAGTTGATTTCTAGCTGTCATATGTTTTCCACTGTGCTGTGATGTTTTCTGAACCTTTCTATTCTCATAGTTTCTACAGATTGTAAATTAGGGATACACATTTTTGCCAAGAGTATTATTATATTATTGATCGATTGTCTGTTTTTTCAAGTCCCACAGCAGTGCTATTTGCAAAGTTAGCTCCAAGTAAATGTTGTAATTTTTTTTTCCATTCCTGAACCGGCGACCAAAACAAGCTACATATGGGCAGTACCAAAACAAGTGATCTAATGACAATGTCTCTTTGCAGCAAAATCTGCAGAGCTGGGATGGCTATTTACAGTGCATTCGAAAGTATTCAAACCCCTTGAAGTTTTCCACATTTTGTTACGTTACAGCCTTATTAAAAAAAAAAACAATTGGGGGGGGTTTTCACATCAATACACCATAATAACAAAAAAATAAAAAAACCTGTTGATGAAGAAAAAAATACATTTAATACATTTTAGAATAAGGCTGTAACGTAACAAAATCTGCAAAAAGTCAAGGGTTTTGAATACTTTCTATCCAGTGTTGTTTTGAACTGTCCTCTTCTTCCTCACCTGTTTGCTCAGTGTCTCCCACCTCCCCTGGCACTCCTCCAGTTTAGCCTGCCCCCAGTGGGCCAACTCTGGTACTGCAGCCCCCTGCACAGCCAATACGTTCTCTCCTATCTGCTTCACTAAACTCTCCACTGACTCCATCTCACTCACATACTCCTAAGAAGGAGATGGGGGAGAGAGGGGCATGGGTTATAACATTGCAGTACTTTAGGTCTAACAGTTCAAAGTTTTGTTTGTTTTTGAATGGTGTGACCTATGACCTTGCACTGGTTGAGCTCTTCCTGTAGTCTCTGTGCATCTCCCTGGCCCTTGGCATTCCGTGACATCAGTTCCTGTACGCCATCCAGCCAGCGCTCCACCTCCACCACACGCACCTGGAAACAACATCATCGTGAACGTCAGTGACAACAATCACTGCCTTATTTTGTCATTGCTTGGGTCCAATAGATGTTCCATTGATGTTTAAGCAGAATAGAGGCAGGATATTCTACAGGACAGTTTTCTACCTGATTGTCCTTCAGGCTACCCAAGATGCACTGCAGCGTGCCCAGCTCCTCGCGTGCCCTGGAGGAGAGCTGACTCCATCTTTGTAGTTCTGCAGGGTCCGAGGCCTGCTGCATCTGCTCTATCTCTATACACAGAGCCTAAGGCGAGAGGGAGAAAAAACTACATGACCCATAACCCATTAATCTGCAGCTGAGGGACAAATTATAGGACAGTTGTCAGGTGTGGTAGGTAGCCTAGGGGGCGATAGAGGTGAGTAGGCCGATCTGAGACAGTCAGTCTGCAGGGTGTGTTTAAACCTCAGGGGCAGGAGCAGCGTTTGAGGCAGCAGCTGCAGCCTGCAGCAGTAGGAACGTGCATGGTAGACTGGTTGCAGTCTGAGGGTTGAAGCTCTGAGCCACAGGCAGCAGGCAGGGTGCCCAGAAAGTTCCCAGGCTGCACTGGCACCATGCTTTATCTACCACGATAACGAGGCATACAGCCGACCCACATTCCTACAGACTCTCTCTCAATCACACACACACACACACACACACGCATGCACACACACGCATGCACACACACACACACACACACACACACACACACGCATGCACACACACGCACACACACACACACACACACACACACACACACACACACACACCCTTGCAAGCGCAAACATACACACACATCCCTCTTTCTCCTCTGTTGCGGTTGAAAGATTAAAGAGGGACGTATAGGTGTGAGAATGGGCCCATTGTATGTTGGAACCAGAGCAGACAGACATCTAATAGGTCTGGACTCAGCCATTAACAGATAACCCACAAATACACTGCTACACGATAACACACAGACAACTGGAACACAGTACAGAGAAAGATGAATAAAAGCCTCGAAGCCACACACCTGTGCCCGCTCCACTGCCCCCTCCGTTGTAGGCACATCCATGATGGCTTCCCGCAGTGTGCCCAGTCTAGCCTCCAGACCATCTACGAGGTCAGTCCCAGAAACACTGACCACAGGAATCTGGTCACCCTGAACCACCTGTATTATCTGGGCCCTCTGGTCATCAACATACTGGAGGCTGGCCAGCGCTGCAACACAGACAGGGGGAGAGGAGACACTGTTAAGTCAAGGGTTATAGTATCTAGTTGCCACAAGGGGTCAGAGTATTGTTTTGGGAATTCCCATAGGTACTGGCTGTTATAATTTGTGGCTGTTATGAACTCACTGAGCTCTCTGTGGGTGGGTGGGTGTGTTTGTGCGCCTTCCATTTCCCTGTATGTCAGAGATAGAGCGTGTGCTGCACATTTGCCCAGGGCTCCAGATGTTTGCTGTGTGTGCCTCATGGCAAGCCTAAATGAGGCTGCGCAACTAATGCAAGCCAGTGGTTCATACCCGCTGAACCTTCAATATGCCACAGTAAACACAATGAAAACAGAAAAATGCATCAACATACTTCAACAGAATGTGCTAAATTCAACCCTGTTGGGCAGAAATTAACACAACGCACACTGCTCTCACGGGCATGAGTACTCTCACATAATCTGCCTGTGTTTATATACAGCAGACAGAGAGAGAGGGAGGGGAGAAAAGGGAGAGAGAGAGGCCCAGTGAAAGACTGCCTCTCTGAAGCAGAAACAAAATGGTTTTCCTCAGGGCAGTTGCACACACACACACACCTTTTAAGGTCAGAAGACAAATAGGCCTCTCCAATATACTTTTACATTCTTTTCGAGCAGGTCTCATAAATTCCAGGAGAAAAATGTTGATTGATTTCAGAACTCCTAAAACTCAAAACCTGGTCCTTGGGAGCTTGGCAGAGACCACCCACCCACACATACACACACACACCCACACACACACACACACACACACACACACACACACACACACACACACACACACACACACACACACGGTCCTGCGTATTCAGTGGTCATATAAGGGCATCATCGATTACTTCTATCCAACCAAGGCTGGATATAAAGCTGATGTCATATCACAGCTCCAGCAGTAAGAGCCAGTAGAGTTCATTGATCTGGCATCAATCCTGTAGCCTCAGTAAAAACTATGTAAGGTTTAGGACCGCCACCACTGATGAAGTGCTGAAAGAACACAAGTCCATTCATTGGGCATTGATAAAGCTTTGACCCAATGGCGACCAAGCATTTTTAAAGCGTTTATACAGTGTTGTCAGAGCACGGGTCAAGTCCCTGCATTGATTTCGAGTAAATGTTAAAGCAATGTTGTGGTCCCATACCGGCATTGATCTCCTGCTCCCTGGTCTGTAGCTGCTGCAGTGTGGAGGCCTGGTGGGCAGAGACAGTGGCCATGTTGGCTGTGAGAGTGGGCGGGACATCTATTGACTCCACCTCTGCAGAGAGCTGGTCCAATCGTGGGCTCAGGGCAGTCAGCTGGGCCAACCGTGACTGGAGACAGAGATACAAACAGATAAGACGAAAGGGTAAACAGACTTCACGACACATCTGTTGACATGATTTGTGATGTCTAACAGTTTCAGTGGGGGTCGTCTCCATGGCAATAATCCAGCCAGAGGTCAGGGTGAGGGTGATGGTTCTATGGGTTGGGTTCTAACCTGGCACTCTGTCCTGAGGGTTCTAAGGGCAGCCTCATCAGATCTGGTACTGTCTGTTCCACTCAGCCACTGGTCCTGTTCTCCCAGAACCTTGTCCACAGCAGCCAACTCAGAGCAGAGGCTCCTGACCCGGGTCTGGGCCTGGACCCAGTCACACAGAGCCTTCAGCTCACTCACACACCCCTCCCATTCAGCCTCCACCACATCTATATCACACCTGATAGAGTCCACACTCACTCCCTCTACAGAGAGGGAGGAGGTAGGGAAGGATAGGAGTGAAGGAGAGAGAAATAACAATGAGGGAGGGGGAGAAGGGTGAGATAGACGCAAGGAGAATGAGGCAAATAAAATGTAGGGGAGATTGAGAAAAGGAGAGAAGGGAGAAAGAGGTGGAAAGGTTAAACAAAACCACACCAACACTAAAACACCAATACTTCTCCATCTTTCCTTACTGTTATCCTGCTGTAAACAAATAAAGCAGGAGTGCCTGAGCGTTTCACTGCACTGTAAATGAAGCCAGGAGCCTCAAGTCCTGCTGCAGGTTTTTATGACAATACCTGCAAACACACAAGTCATGCTTACTGGCAACCAGTAAAAATCAGGTTTAAAAATACCCCCAAATATACAACAGCTGTGGAAAAATGATCTTACGAGACCAACACTAGTAAATACTGAGGAACAGGATATTTCTGCAAGAGCCAATAAATACATTAAAACCTGTTTTAAGTGAGGATAGGCATTGGTCTGAAGACGAAAAAGAAAGGAAATTCACATGAGCACCACAATGACTATTCTACCCATGCTCTACCAAGGTTTTCCAGCACACAGCTCTGATCTACGACAGTAGCTATGTTGGTATTGTACTTCAATCTATGTGTACAAACAAGCTTTTAAAACAAACCTCACCTAGGAGATATGTACTTTATGAAATGAAGGTGAAGGTCAAGTAGAGTGAACCAATATCCAATCATATCAACAGAAATTATACATAAAATAATGTGTAACTGTACAAATGTGAAACACAAAATACAAACATAATAAATAAAGGTACTGCTTTTTTGCTTTTCTGGGGATTCCCTACCTTTCTCCAGGGGTTCCATCAGGTGCCGCCCTCCTTGGGTCACCTGACCAACCTGAGCCTCCTTCGACAACAGCTGCGCCTCCAAAGCCTACAGTGATTGGATGACAGACATGCAATCAACTCATCAAAAAGTTTTCCATTGATCGCAAAGTACAACCTTTTGCCAACGCCAAATTGAGAGCACCTAATGTTACCTGTAAATGCATCATGGAAGCTGTATTTTTTAATGGACCTACCTGTAGTTTTTCCTGAAGGTCGGGGTTTTCAGGGTCAGTAGAGGCCAGGGTCTGAGCTGAAACTTTCCATGTGTTCAGCCATCTCAAGAGGTCAGATAAGTCACTTTCCAACCTGATGGAGCAGAGAGAGTTTGGTTCTGTACTGATGTAGTTGTCTGTATGTGAGTGTGTGAGTGTGTGTGTTCCAGTCCTTACCCTCCCCTGAGTTCCGACTCATCTGTCTCCACCAGTCGTCTCTTGGGAGGAGTGGGCGGGGCCAGCTCTTGGTCGTCAAGCACCTTCTCCGGCTGTGCTGCCGCCACAGCGACAGTTTCCATCACAACTGTCTCCATTGCGACGCGTTCCTCAATCTGAGCCATCCCAGAGGCCTTCGTCACGGCCTCCGTCACCTTGGCAATGGTTCAGAACATGCGTGTGAGCGACTGATTGGAACCGGGCTGAACAGAGAACCCAACAGGACAAATGAACTGGATCAAAATGGCCACTGTGGTATTGTGACTAGTAAATGCCTATGGGCAGTCTGACACCACCATAGCCTGGTATACAGGTATATAGTCATTTACATCCTATGCACAAGACAGTGCAGTGGCTTGACTGCTTTTTAATCCTGTTGTTCTTCTCTTATTTGGAGGTTACCATCCACTAATGGCTCTTTGGACAGACCAGTGAGAAACTATGCAACCTGCTGACTCTGTTTCAAGTTGCAAGTTTTATTAGTCGTACGTACAAGATACACAAGATACACACAATCCAACGAAATTGCTTACTTGCAGGTTTCTTTCAAAAATGCAACAAGAAATTATAAATATGAAAATAAAGTAAGTGGTTCAGTAGAATAGAATAAACGTTTTTGCATAAGTGTAAAAGGCTCTGCATGGTCAATCCGACATCTGCAGTGGCCATACAGCATTTATTAGATATGGCCTCTGCAGAAGTCAGGGCATTCCTACTTCTTGTCCTTCACAGGGCAGTTGTGAAGGAAGTTGTCAAGGAGGTCAACCAATCATGTCAATGCGGAGCTACTGTATATGGAGCCCTTCGGATTGTTACAGAATTTGGGAGGCGCAAGGCGATGCGGTACGAAGCTCGATTGGGCCTCCGCAAGCCTCTGGAGGCTCTGCAATAACGTCACAGAAAAGTATGGTCAGTTCAGCAGTTCAGCAGTCTGATGGCTTGTAGATAGAAACTATCTCTGAGCCTGCTGGTATCAGACCTCACGCTCTGATACCGTCTGCCTGACGCTAAGGGAGTGAACAGTTCGTGGCTGGGGTGTGTGGGTTCCTTGATTATGCTGCTGGACTTCCTCAGGCACCGTTTCAAGTACGTCCTGGATGTGTGGGAACACGGCCCCAGTGATGTACTGGGATGTACTGGGATTTTGAGTCACTCGGGGTGGCATGCCGAATTTCTTCATCCACCTTATGAATTGGAGACGCTATTACTCCCTCTCGACAAGAGTGGTAGGGTTTTTGGTCCATGTCAAGTTCTCGGTGATGTGAACGCCGAACTTATAACTGCTGACTCTCTACTGCAGTCCCGTTGATGTGGATCAGGTCTGTGTTCCCTCCACTGCTTCCTGAAGTCAACAATCAACTCCTTAGTTTAGCTGACATTAAGGGAGAGGTTGTTGTCCTGGCACCACAATGCCAGTTCACTTCCCACCTCCCTATAAGCAAACTTGATGATGGAGTTTGTGTCATGCAAACAGCGAGAACAGGGAGTACAGCAGAGGGCTGAGGACACACCCATGAGGGGCCTCTGTGTCATTGTGAGGTCATTGTGAGGAGGTGTTATTTATTTATTATTTTTATTTCACCAGGTAAGCTAGTTGAGAGCAAGTTCTCATTTACAACTGCGACCTGGCCAAGATAAAGCAAAGCAGAATGACACAAACAACAACACAGAGTTACACATGGAGTAAACAAGCGTACATTCAATAACACAATAGAAAAAAACTAAGTCTATATACAGTGTTTACAAATGGCGTGAGGAGGTAAGGCAATAAATAGGCCATAGTAGCGAAGTAATTACAGTTTAGTAAATTAACACTGGAGTGATAGATAAGCAGATGATGATGTGCAAGTAGAAATACCGGTGTGCAAAAGAGCAGAAAAGTAAATAAAAAACAATATGGGGATGAGGTAGGGAGATTGGGTGGGCTATTTACAGATGGGCTATGTACAGCTGCAGCGATCGGTTAGCTGATGTTTAAAGTTAGTGAGGGAAATATAAGTCTCCAGCTTCAGCGATTATTGCAATTCGTTCCAGTCATTGGCAGCAGAGAACAGGGAGTAAAGGCAGCCAAAGAGGTGTTGGCTTTGGGGATGATCAGTGAGATATACCTGCTGGAGCGCATGCTACGGGTGGGTGTTGTTATCGTGACCAGTGAGCTGAGATAAGGCGGAGCATTACCTAGCATAGACTTATAGATGACCTGGAGCCAGTGGGTCTGGCGACGAATATGTAGCGAGGGCCAGCCGACTTGAGCATACAGGTCGCAGTGGTGGGTGGAATAAGGGGCTTTGGTGACAAAACGGATGGCACTGTGATAGACTGCATCCAGTTTGCTGAGTAGAGTATTGGAAGCTATTTTGTAAATGACATCGCTGAAGTCAAGGATCGGTAGGATAGTCCGTTTTACGAGGGTATGTTTGAGTGAAGGAGGCTTTGTTGCGAAATAGGAAGCCGATTCTCGATTTAATTTTGGATTGTGTTGTTGCCAGTCCTTGCAGCCAGTGGTCTGCAAGGATTGCAGCCTGTGGTCTGTCCGTCAGGGTCCAAGATCCAGTTGCAGAGGGTAGTGTCGAGACCCAGGGTTCTGAGTTTGGTGTTGAGCTTGGAGGGAACAATAGTGTTGAATGTTGAACTGTAGTCAATCAACAGTATTCTCACATAGGTGTTCCTCTTGGTTGAATGTGTCAGCTGAATGTTTTTCATACCATTTGGGCTCCATGATAATTAGGTAATTAAGTGACATGAGGACAGGAATTGAGCTGCCTACACACACAGGTTTGTGTCTGTGTCTCCACAAGCTCAGGTCTTGTTGAGGTGTTATGATATTGGGACTGACACACACACACACACACACACACACACACAAACCTGGTAGGAGCAGTCCTCTAGTCTCTGGACCAGGTTATCCCATCTCTGGGTCAGCTCCTCTGTGTCTCCTTCGATCCTCGCCCCCGCCTCGGCGCTTCTCAGCAGTGACCTCACATCCTGTCCCGCATCTCTCAGCTGGTCAAGTGTCCGCCGCTTCTTCTCCATGTCCTCCTTCAGGAGCTAGGGTACGGGCAAGCCACAGGGGTCAAAGGTTACTAGCCGACCTCAAATGCATCTGCAGTTAGCATGTGGTTCGCAAAGTAATAATAAACAGAATAGAAAAGATGTTGGGTGTTGCTAATCGTTTCCAGCGGTCATTTCTGTGTGTCTAGACTATACTGTAGCCCACAGCAACCATAGAGATTCACATTATAAATGTATTATAAATGATAAGAAAACATTTCCCAAAGCTCTAAATCTCAGGCTGAACTTTTTGATTGCCTTATATTACCTTTGACATTCCTGATAATATAGTTGGTAATAAAACATGAAGCCAAATATGAATTTCCTCGTCCGCCTGCACTTCGGCAAAAACGAGCCCACTCTTTATATCACAGAGCTCTTAGAAAGGATACGGCAATTTGATTTTGCAGGTAAATGCTAACGTCATTCATGAACGTAGCCTAGCAATTAGCATGTCGTAGCATCTTGTGGCACACCACTTACCGCTAATCTGCGGACATTAGCATTCATCTCTCCCGGGTCCTTGAAGGCGTTGGTCTGAACCTCACCTAAGGCCGCCTCTTTCTCTGTCAGCCACGCTTGGAACAAACTCTGAAAGACGAACGAGTGAATAGGTTAACCTTTTGACATAACACAAACAAAGGGATGAGTTCTGGAGCTATGGGACTAGTTGATGTGTGAGCTCATTTTAGAGCTCATTTTGAATTAGGGAAGACCTGAGATTATTGAATTACCTGAACCTCATAACAAACAGTCAAACTCAAGTCTCGCTAGACTGAGATCCTATGTCTGTGTATACAAGGCTTTCTCCAGTACTCCAACTACAGTAAAGGAACTTGGAGCTCATTCTCAATGAGTGGACTTTTCTCAGTTTAGTAGCAGTCAAGTCAAAATAAAAATGTGGGTATGTGTGTTTGTGTTCACCTGGTCCTCCAGCAGCTGCTGCCACACCAGGAGGATGTCCTGTAACTTGTGCCACCTCTCCTCTGTCCACCGACACACTGCTGCCCAGCGCTCTCCCAGAGACTGAGAGGAGGAAGAGAGGGTAAGACAGAGAGAAAGGGAGATTTAGCCATTCACTTGAAATCAACAATTAACAAGACTTAATTTAAGCTTTACTCTTACCTGCAGTTGGTCCTCCAGTGCAGCAGTGGCGCTCTCTCCACTATTCTCATCTACCACCACCACCATGTGTGTCAGAGAGTTGACCTTCACCTGCTCTGCCTCCAGGTCATTCTGCAACCCCTGGATCAACACAAACCATTAACAGCCCCGTACAGGGCAATCATAGCACAGGCACCATCAAGCTTTATAGGGGGCCATTTATGGTGGTCACAAATTTAAAGGTGATATTGCTTAAAAACTGCCGTATTGGGAGTACTGTGAACACAGCTGTCCTATCAGATTGTCAAGTTATATTTTTACTTTGTGATGCCCAATCAAACCATTTGTTTACTTTGTGCCAGTCAATCAAATGTTCCCTTACTTTGTGCTGCTCTATCTGGGCCTTGTACCCCTCCACGTCTCCCGCCATTGGCTCTATCTCCATCTTTCTGATTCGCTCCTCCGTCTTTGTCAGCCAATCAGAGAGCTGCTGCAGCTGCTGCTGCTGAAGGTCCATCAGAACCTCGTGGAGCCTAGAGAGAGAAAACAGAGAGAGAGAAATATAGAAAGAGAAAGAGAGGAGGAAGAGAGAGCGAGAGGGAGGGAAAGAGTGTGGGGAGAGTGTGCTGTGAATGGTGAAAGACCAACTGTGTGACCAACAGAGCACGCGATAGCAGTCTATTCAGCTGCTTCAGCATAGACTATGTGATAATTAATGACCTCATAATACACTGGGGGGATGACAATGCAGCACACATACTGTACTCACAAGTCACAACGGGTACACACACACACTCTTCAACCAACCATGGGTCTGTGTGTCATGTAAGCATAGCCTCAAAATAATCTGGTCAGGGACAAGGACATTATTCAATTGATAATAACAAGACTAAGGGAGCTCTTTTGTGAGACTTCAGCACAGCTTTTGACATTAAAAACAAATGTGATATGGCTTTACAAACTCTGCCATATGGTGGATTAAGAGCTACCTATTCATCAGAACACAGAGGGTTTTCTTTAATGGAAGCCTCTCTAAAGTAAACCAGGTAGAGTGTGGTATACCTTAAGGCAGCTGTCTTAGCCCATTACTGTTTTCTATTTTTACTAATGACCTTTAACACGCCTTGAATAAAGCCTGTGTGTCTATGTGCACTGACGACTCAACATTATATACGTCAGCTACCACAGCAAATGAAAACACTGCAACACTTAGAGAGCTGCAGTCACTTAGAATGGGGGGCTAGTAATAAGCTAGTCCTAAATACGGTATAGAAAAAACTAAAATAATTGTATTTGGGATAAATAATTTGCTAAACCCTTAACCTAATCTAAATCTAGTAATGAATAATGTGGCGATTGAGCAAGTTAAGGAGACTAAACTGCTTGGTGTAACCCTAGATTGCAAGCTGACATGGTCAAAACATATTGATTCAACGGTTGCTAAGATAGTGAGAGGTCTGTCCGTGATAAAGTGCTGCTCTGCTTTCTTGATGTCACAATCGACTGAACAGGCCCTAGTTTTATCACACCGAGACTAGTGCCCAGTTACATGGTCCAGTGCTGCAGAGTAAGACATAGGCAACTTACAGCTGGCCCAGAACAGAGCTGCACGTCTGGCCCTTAAAAATACACGGAGGGCTATCATCAACAACATGCATGTCAATCTCTCCTGGCTCAAAGTAGAAGAGACTGACTGCATCACTACTGGTCTTTGTGAGAGGTATTGATGTATTGAATGTGCCAAACTGTCTCTTCAATCAGTTAACACAGCTCAAACACCCATACATTCCCAACAAGACATGCTACCATGGGTCACAGTCCTCAAGTACAGAGCAAAAGCTAAGAAACGCACAGTACTATATAGAGCCAGACGGTGAAGAGACACACACACATTATTCTTAGTAATGTAATATTGTAATGTAATAATGGAGTAATGTAAATGTGTACGTAATATTGTAATGTAATAATGGAGTAATGTAAATTTGTACGTAAAATTGTAATGTAATAATGGAGTAATGTAAATTTGTATGAAGCACAATGTTTTGTATGATGTAATGTTTTATTTCTGTTTGGACCGCAGGAAGAGTAGCTGCTGCCTTGGCAACAACTAATGAGGATCCTAATAAAATACTAAATAGTATGTGTGCATATGTGTGAGGGGGGTTCATGCGTGTGTGTGTGTCTGAGAGGAAAGGGGTGGAGGGGGGTCATAGATGCGTGTGTATCCAGTACCTGGCCTGTCGGTCCATGCTGACCACGCGGATGTTCTCCCAGCGGGAGTTGAGCAGAGTCATCTGTTCCCGGATCTCATCCTCCTCTTCCTCCGTCAGGTTGCCCTGGGAGATGAGCTGGTTGCCCACCTGCAGCACGTTCCCCACGCTGCTCTGGTGGGCCGTCAGCTCCATCATAAAGTCCTGCAGGGGTGAGAGGTCAGGGGTGAGAGGATTACAAGAGCGTGAAGTACTTAGATCATAATGCTAGTATGCAGCCAAAGCATAAATACTAAAACATTGACAAACGTAGAGTGTAATATCTGTGTCCCAGTCACTAAAGAACTCTACAAGAGGTCCACATGTTGCTTCTGTCTTACTCACATACTCATAGCCTATAGTGCCTCAGACAGAATTTTTTTGGGTCAAATAATATGTCACGTAATTGAAAAGCACTACATAGACACTAAAGTGAAAGGACATGTTTTTTATCTCCCAAAATGGTCTTCAGATCAGTGAGCATAGCAGCTCTCTATAGTATGGGAAAGGGACCGCGTCTGCTCTGCTGTACAATATAACACTATGGTAGTTCTACTCTGCTGTACAATATAACACTATGGTAGTTCTACTCTGCTGTACAATATAACACTATGGTAGTTCTGCTCTGCTGTACAATATAACACTATGGTAGTTCTACTCTGCTGTACAATATAACACTATGGTAGTTCTGCTCTGCTGTACAATATAACACTATGGTAGTTCTGCTCTGCTGTACAATATAACACTATGGTAGTTCTACTCTGCTGTACAATATAACACTATGGTAGTTCTACTCTGCTGTACAATATAACACTATGGTAGTTCTGCTCTGCTGTACAATATAACACTATGGTAGTTCTACTCTGCTGTACAATATAACACTATGGTAGTTCTGCTCTGCTGTACAATATAACACTATGGTAGTTCTACTCTGCTGTACAATATAACACTATGGTAGTTCTGCTCTGCTGTACAATATAACACTATGGTAGTTCTGCTCTGCTGTACAATATAACACTATGGTAGTTCTGCTCTGCTGTACAATATAACACTATGGTAGTTTTGCTCTGATATGATCTTCCAGTAGTAGAGTGTTTTCTGCAGCCTTGAGAAGATCCATAGTGTTCTATAGAGGACCTAACAAAACCCCATAATCACCCACTGGCTGGGCTTCTGGAGTTGGCAGGAAGACTTGGCATTCACTCACTCACTCACACACTCACACTCACACACACGCACACACACACACACACACACACGCACACACACACACACGCACACACACGCACACACACATCTGGACATGTTTCTCCCATCCACTTCCCACTGGGGCGAAGGCTAACAGTGTAGCAAGTAGCGCTCTGCTCCCCAAATGCATTTTGGGTCACCTCAGCCCCTTGCACTTGACTGGTTGCCATAGCAACAGTTAAGCTAGCCGTAAAGGACAAGCAGCATGAGTTCATGAGTTCTAGCTTCTTGACAGTTGAGCCTATTATGAAATGAAAAGGGAAGATAGTCAAAACTAGGGTGGTGTTGGAAGAGTTTCCAGGACTCAGAGGAGTGAAAAAAGTGAAAAATGTAGGAGGCATTAGCTCTTAGTGGGAGTCATGAACAGGCTTGAGAATTACTGTCTGTTTCTCTTCTCTCTTCTGACTGGGGATGAGTAAGCACTTTCAGTGTCAACATCACTGAGGACTTTACATGGTCCTCTTACATCACAGTCGTGAAAAAGGCATTGAGCTGCACTGATCTTCTATCTCAGGAAGCTCTCATTACTGAACCACACACTTACACCCACACGCCCCCTCACACCTATGCTGTTGGTAAATTGATTATTGATTTAATTAATTACTACCATTACGCTGCTGTTCATAGATTACTTATTGCAATTACCATTAGTATCTACACTGAGTGTACAAAACATTAGGAACACCTTCCTAATATTGAGTTGCACCCCCTTTGTCCTCAGAACAGCCTCAATTCGTCAGGGCATGGACTCTGCAAGGTGTCGAAACCTTTCCACAGGGATGCTGGCCCATGTTGACTCAATGCTTCCTACAGTTGTGTGAAAAGAGCGTGAAAAGCCCAGCAGCATTGCAGTTCTTGACACACTCAAGCCTGGCACCTACCCTGTTAAATCTCGTCTTGCCCATTCACCCTCTGAATAGCACACATACACAATCCATGTCTCAATTGTCTCAAGGCTTAAAAATAATTATTTAACCTGTCTCCCCCTCCTCATCTACACTGATTGAAGTGGATGGAAATGGATTTAAGTGACATCAATAAGGGATCATAGCTTTCACCTGAATTCACCTGGTCAGTTTATGTCATGGAAAGAGCAGGTGTTCATGTTTTATACACTCGGTGTATATATTAATCCTGCTACTAGTCACTATTACCCCGTTTACATGTATATCCTACTACCAGTCACTTTTTATGTATAAACCTACCTCAACACTCAACACTCAAGTACCCCTGCACATTGAATAAGGTACTGGCACTGACATGTAGATGCTTGCATTCTCGTGTTTCTTCAACCTATTTCATACCTCTTGTGTGTTTTTGATTTTTTATTCTATTATTACCTATATTATTATCATCACTGCATTGTTGGGAAAAAGCTCTTAAGGTAACAATGACTGTACTCTCCTGTGCAGGTGGCGAATAAACTTTGAAACTTGAAACACATTGTTCTGAAGTGTTCTAGTTTAACTATGGAAATGACCTGGATACGTGAAGGGCTTTCTACTCCTGAAAACAATGTATTTCTTAAAGAGGCTTTGGCCTTTGTTTTCTCCACCAGCTTTTGCTTCTGACCTGGATTCCATTAGAACATTAGACTTTCAAATATTCACATCTCTGCCAAGAGACAACAGCCCCAGCTCTTACACACAGACAGACATACACCCGTTCCTGCCCTGTAACTCTCTGCCAAGAGACAACAGCCAAAGCCCCACCTCTTACACACAGACAGACATACACCCGTTCCTGCCCTGTAACTCTCTGCCATGCCAGGATTTGGAGCAGGAAGCACCCAACTGGGACACGGCTCCAGCTCCACGGAGCGATGTGCTCTGCTTGGCAGAATTCCTGACATTCCCGACATGTACGGAGCATGTTCTCTGGGACGTGGGCGAGAGGCCCCCATCCCTGGGATAGAACTATGCATACTCTCCTCGTGGAGAAGCTCACACAGACACACTGCCTTGTTAGAGTGAACCTGAACTGAACCTGATGTCAGAATAGATCTCAAAACATCAGATACCGTGAGATGTTACTTACTGAGTGACAACTGTTCTGAGAAAGTTGTACTGTATGTGAATATCGGTGTTAACATCTGTGGACTGGCATTGCATTCTTCACGCAAGATTGCATGTCCATATGTGTGTTTTGTGTGCGTCAGAGCTGGATGAGTGTGTGTGTGTGTGTGTGTGTGTGTGTGTGTGTGTGTCCTTTGTGCATGCATTTGTGCCTTGTCTTGACCTGCTTCAGGTATCTGTGTCTGCATGCACACATTTCTCCCGTCCTCACCTCGTGTGTGTGGAACTGCTCCTTGACCTCCTCCACATCTTCCGACACCTCCTCCTGCACCTGCAGTGAGTCCTCAGCAGAAAGGAGCCAGGTGAGCACCTCCTCCAGGGTGGCCTGGTATGAGTCCAGATCCACCTCCATGCCCACCTCCTCCTCCGTCTCCGTCAGTGTGCTGGGGGTATCTGCCCGGGGGGAGCCGGCTTCCTCCATCTCAACATGAGCCTAAAGATGGAGGGAGAGAGAGGAAGAGAGTGGGTTAAGGGCCAAACACTCATAGGTTATACAGTGGTTTAGTAGGTAAGAGCATGGTGCTCTAAATAATCAACAGTCCCGCTCACAAGGTTAAAAACTGTACATCAAATCACAATATCCATAAATGCTAAGATCCCTTTTGAATGACCTTTTCACAACATTATCATCACAACCAATCAAAATTCGAAACTCTCAATCAAAACACATTCCGTGTGAATGTCATCTTAAAATAGGCCCAGACGACTAGGAGGAGCCTGGTTCTGCTGCATAAGAGGAAGGCAGTTTAGATGGGGGATCAGTGACACACCCAGGGCCTGGAAGACAAACAGGAGGCAGCCTAGCTAAATAAAGGCCCCTGCCCAGAGCCAGATACTGGGAGGTGTGGTGCCACTAGCCTGGCCAGCCGGGCAGGTCAACCCTCATTCCAGGAATAATACTCTCTGACTAGGCTGAACACAAACACTGTACTGGAGCTGGCTGGGGTAGACATGGGCTGTGTATGAAATGGCATCCTATTCCCATAGGGCTGGAGGCAAATGTAGGATGCCATTTTGGACACATTAGAAGAAAATTAAAAGCTGCACACTTAAAGTTACAAAGAATGAGATTGAATATAAAATAAATGGTAAATGATCAATTAACTGAAAACAAAAAAGACAGAGTGAGAAAGTAGGAGTGAGAGGTGAGAAGTCGTGGTCTGGGCCCTACCAATGTACTGTACTTTATGTCCCAAGCGGCACTCTGTAGATAGATTCTAACTAATATACTTCTAGATCAGAGAGCCCAGAGCATGCACCAATTAACCAGAGAAGAGGGAAGCCAAGCTGTGTAACAAGTGTGCAATTTCTCCTCACAACCTCTTTCCCTGCTACGTCTAATCTGCTTCCTGACAGCTAAGAAATTATTTCAACAAAATCTTTAATCAATTCTAATTTAGATTTGTACAATTTAGCAGACACTCTTATCCAGGTCGACTTACGGGAGCAATTAGGGTTAAGTGCCTTGCTCAAGGGCACAGACAGATTTTTCACCTAGTGGGCTCTGGAATTCGAACCAGCAACCTTTCAGATACTGGCCCAACGCTCACAACCGCTAGGCCTGGCTGTAACTTCTTGTAAGTTATTCCTTATTCAGTGACATTCAACAGCACTGCCAGCCTCGAAATCCAGGCATTAGACAACAAGTGCTACGGGGTATTTTGGGGACAAGAGTCATAACGGAACAACACTTTCATCTGTAACCAGAGATGAATGGAAGAGTAGATGGATAGAAATCAGTACAGCCGCCGGGCGTGCCAAGACAAAGATGAGAGTGATGTTAATAGATGCTAGGACTCAAATCGCCCCAACTCAAACAGACCTTTGTTTTATCCCCATGAAATTACCCAGAATTCTCTGCGGCAGAAAGGAAAAGGTCATTTGTTGAAAATATTCCATGGCATTTGGAGATTTGGAAGAGGCGCCCACATGTTTTAAATGTCTTTGTTAGTGCAGAGCCTGGGAGTATAGGGAGGGAAATAAATAAAGAGAGTGAGAGTGAGAAGAGAGAAGAGAGGAGAGAGAGAGAGAGAGAGAGGAGAGAGAGAGTGCTGTCAGCCTATGAAGCCTGGCTCTACTTATTCACTTTCATGCTATACAATATCTGTGGTTTGGTTGTGGAGAACACTTAGGTATCTCCATATGATATTCTTCAACTGTGTTGCTGCATTCGTAGTTTAATGTAATATAGAAGTGTTAATATAGCTTGTAATGCATCACAATCCTCACTGTGAGAAGTTCAGTTCAGGGTGCATAGATTGTTCAATGTTTTCAGCAAGCGAATAACTTCTGATGAGAAAATACTAATTAACGCAATAAACAATGTTATGACAGTAAAAGTGCAAACTTGTTTTTTAAACTCTGCATTGAAAGCATTAACTAGACTCTAAATCTACATAAAAAGTCACTATGGTGTGGTAAAACACACACAGAAATGCACAAAGATTTTCCCTGTTCATCCTTCCTTCTGTATCCAACCACCAATATCACTTCCTGTGGGGACAGCATGTGTGCCAGGAAAGTCAACCCTCATTGGACCACTCTAGCCCTGTTAAAATATACTTTTCCAGCGCTCTCTCCAAGCGTGGGAAGTTTTCATCCGAGGGCAATAAAGACTGGTTTAGGGCCATTCGCCTTCCACCTGGGAGAAGTCCACAAAACACTTAAATTGTGGAAATTAAGAGCATGCCAGGGGTACTTACCCAAATAAATAACATTATTCCCCTGCTAAATTCAGTGATATGTCAGAGAACTGACTGATGTGATGTGAAGGATAAAGACTAGCAGTATGTTAGATGTGGCATTGGAAATGCATGCCAATTAAATTTAGACAAACTATATATTATTCCCTACTCCTTTGGAGACATTCTCTCTCTCTCTTTAACGTTGAAGGCCATTTTTAGAATGAGGAGTAGGGTGAGTCACTTCCCCGTTCCTACTCTACTCAGGGAGCTCCAGCAGAGCTTTTCATTAGCAGAGTAACTGGGAGTAGACTGGAGGACTGGCGGAGTGGGTCTTTGAAGCAGAGGGGTGACTCATTCTAGCCAGCTACAGTACACAGAGAGAGAAGCAGGGTCTGTCAGCTGAACTCACTCATTCTGATACAGCCAGAGACACTGAGCGAAGATGGGACTGATAGAGTTGGATTCACACCACGTTCTTTGTAATACAACTCTAGTTTACAAAGCGCATGTTATACGATGTATGAAGATCGGTTTTAACATCAGCCTGGCCTCTACATCAGCATGGCTCGTGTCAGTTTATTATCATGCTATATTGCCATGTAATACCATCAGCGGTAAACAGCTAATGTAAGCTCTGGCCCATTGAACTGATTGTACCTGTGCTCTGCTGGGGGCCTTGCTCTCGTCAGGCTCCACCTTGTATCTGCGGGGCAAGGTCTCCACCTCTCTGATGGCTTCCATAGTCACATCTTTAGGCAGGACAGCAAACAGGGACATCACATACATGATGATGGACTTCTTATCTGGCAACTGAACTGCCACGTCTGAGAGCGAAAGGAAGAGGAGAGGAGGAGATGGGGTAGAGGGGGAGGGGGGAAAGAGGAGAGGGAGCAAGACAGATATAAGAGGATCAGACAAGGGGGATTAGTAAATTAAAGAGGGAAAGGGAGGCGAAGGAGCAAACGAACAGTAGGAGAAAAACTATTTCAGGGGAATGATCGATAGAGGGAGAGTGTGTATGTGAGACAGAGAAAGAGAGAGAGAGAGAGAGAGAGAGGCCAAGGCATGCTGTGTAGTTCCACATGGTTCATGTTGGCTTGCTCTACAGGCATGACATAACAACGTGTGTGTATACCCAGAACTACACAAACTGAACGTTGCGTGCTAGGACTACACACAAAACCGTGTGTATCCACACATGTAGAGAACAGGAGACCTACAGCTAATTTAAGAACTGGTAAAGACATAAAACCGATCACTTGCCCGTAAAAACTTAGGACTGTGATATATGTATGTATGTCTATATACACTACATGACCAAAGGTATGTGGACACCTGGTTGTCAAACATCTCATTCCAAAATCATGGGCATTAATAGTTGGTCCCCTGTCGCTGCTATAACAGCCTCCACTCTTCTGGGAAGGCTTTCCACTAGAAGTTGGAACATTGCTGCTATTAGCCTCCACTCTTCTGGGAAGGCTTTCCACTAGATGTTGGAACATTGCGGCTATTAGCCTCCACTCTTCTGGGAAGGCTTTCCACTAGATGTTGGAACATTGCTGTAATAACAGCCTCCACTCTTCTGGGATGGCGTTCCACTAGATGTTGGAACATTGCTGCTATAACAGCCTCCACTCTTCTGGGAACTCTTTCCACGAGATGTTGGAACATTTCTGCGGGGACTTTCTTCCATTCAGCTACAAGAGGATTAGTGAGGTTGGTCTCTGATGTTGGACGATTGGCCCTGGCTCACAGTCAGTGTTCCAATTCATCCCAAACCATTTCTGCATGGACCTCACTTTGTGCACAGGGGCATTGTCATGCTGAAACAGGAAAGGGCCTTCCCCAAACTGTTGGTACAAAGTTGGAAGCACAGAATCTTATAGAATGTCATTATATGATGTAACGCTAAGATTTCCCTTCACTGGAACTAAGGGGCCTAACTCGAACCACAAAAAACAGCCCCAGACCATTATTCTTCCTCCACCAAACTTTCCAGTTGGCACTATGCATTGGGGTAGGCAGTGTTCTCCTGGCAAACTCAAATTCGTCCGTCGGACTGCCGGATGGTGATTCTTCACTCCAAAGAACGTGTTTCCACTGCTCCAGAGTCCAATATAAGTGAGCTTTACACCACTCCAGCCAACGCTTGGCATTGTGCATGGTGATCCTAGACTTGTGTGCGGCTGCTCGGCCATGGAAACCCATTTCATTCAGCTCCCGACTAACAGCTATTGTGCTGACGTTGCTTCCAGAGACAGTTTGGAACTTGTAGTGAGTGTTGCAACCGAAGACAGACAATTGTTTACGTGTGTCCACATTCTTTAATATATATAGTGTAAGTCTATAGTATACAAACATCGAGAACACCTGCTCTTTCCATGACATAGACTGACCAAATGAAAGCTATGATCCCCTATTGATGTAGCTTGTTAAATCCAGTTCAATCAGTGTAGATGAAGGGGAGGAGACAGGCTAAAGAACGATTTTTAACCATTGAGACAATTTAGACATGGATTGTGTATGTGTGCTATTCAGAGGGGAAATTGCAAGACAGAACATTTTAAGTGCCTTTGAACAGGGCCTGCTAGTTGGCGCCAGGCGCACCGGTTTGTGTCAAGAACTGCAATGACGCTGGGTTTTTCATGCTCAACAGTTCCCTGTGTTTATCAAGAATGGTCCACCACCCAAAGGACATCGAGCCAACTTGACACAACTGTGGGAAGCATTGGAGTCAACATGGGGCAGCATCCCTGTGGAACGCTTGGCACCTTGTAGAGTCCATGCCCTGACAAATTGAGGCGGGGGGGGGGGGGTAAACCTCAATAATAGGAAGGTGCTCCTTATATACACTACCGTTCAAAAGTTTGGGGTCACTTAGAAATGTCCTTGATTTCCATGAAAACATATATGAAATTAGTTGCAAAATTAATAGGAAATATAGTCAAGACGTTGATAAGGTTATGAATAATGATTTTTAATTGAAATAATTGTGTCCTTCAAACTTTGCTTTGTCAAAGAATCCTCCATTTGCAGAAATTGCAGCCTTGCAGACCTTTGGTATTCTAGTCGTCAATTTGTTGAGGTAATCTGAAGAGACTTCACCCCATGCTTCCTCAAGCACCTCCCACAAGTTGGATTGGCTTGATGGGCATTTCTTACTACCAGACGGTAAAGCTGCTCCCACAACAGCTCAATAAGGTTGAGATCTGGTGACTGTGCTGGCCACTCCATTATAGACAGAATACCAGCTGACTGCTTCTTCCCTGAATAGTTCTTGCATAGTTTGGAGCTGTGCTTTGGGTCATTGTCCTGTTGGAGGAAATTGGCTCCAATTAATCGGCGTCCACAGGGTATGGCATGGCGTTGCAAAATGGAGTGATAGCCTTCCTTCTTCAAAGATCCCTTTTACCCTGTACAAATCTCCCACTTTTACCACCACCAAAGCACCCCCAGACCATCACATTGCCTCCACCATGCTTGACAGATGACGTCAAGCACTCCTCCAGCATCTTTTCATTTTTTTCTGCATCTCACAAATGTTCTTCTTTGTGATCCAACACATCAAACTTAGATTAGTCTGTCGATAACACTTTTTTCCAATCTTTCGCTATCTAGTGTCTGTGTTCTTTTGCCCATCTTAATCTTTTCTTTGTATTGGCCAGTCTGAGATATGGATTTTTCTTTGCAACGTTGCCTAGAAGGCCAGCATCCCGGAGTCGCCTCTTCACTGTTGACGTTGAGACTGATGTTTTGCGGGTACTATTTAATGAAGCTGCCAGTTGAGGACTTGTTTGGCGTCTGTTTCTCAAACTAGACACTAATGTACTTGTCCTAGTTCTCAGTTGTGCACCGGGACCTCCCACTCCTCTTTCTATTCTGGTTAGAGCCAGTTTGCACTGTTCTGTGAAGGGACTTGTACACAGCGTTGTACCAGATCATCCGTTTCTTGGCAATTTCTCACATGGAATAGCTTTAATTTCTCAGAACAAGAATAGACCGACAAGTTTCAGAAGAAAGTTCTTTGTTTCTGGCCATTTTGAGCCTGTAATCGAACCCACACATGCTGATTCTCCAGATACTCAACTAGTCTAAAGAAGGCCAGGTTATTGCTTCTTTAATCAGGACAACAGTTTTCAGCTGTGCTGACATAATTGCAAAAGGGTTTTCTAATGATCAATTAGCCTTTTAAAATGATAAACTTGGATTAGCTAACAAGGTGCCATTGGAACACAGGAGTAATGGTTGTTGATAATGGGCCTCTATACGCCTACTAAAAATATTCCATTAAAAATCAGCTGTTTCCGCCTACAATAGTCATTTACAACATTAACAATGTCTAAACTGCATTTCTGATCAATTTGATGTTATTTTATTGGACAAAAAAAATGTGAATTTCTTTCAAAAATAAGGACATTTGTAAGTGACCCCAAACTTTTGAACGGTAGTGTGTATGTATAGTAAGTATAGTATATGTATATACAGTGGGGCAAAAAAGTATTTAGTCAGCCACCAATTGTGCAAGTTCTCCCACTTACAAAGATGAGAGAGGCCTGTAATTTTCATCATAGGTACACATCAACTATGACAGACAAAATGAGAAAAAAAATCCAGAAAATCACATTGTAGGATTTTTAATGAATTTATTTGCAAATTATGGTGGAAAATAAGTATTTGGTCACCTACAAACAAGCAAGATTTCTGGCTCTCACAGACCTGTAACTTCTTCTTTAAGAGGCTTCTCTGTCCTCCACTCGTTACCTGTATTAATGGCACCTGTTCGTACTTGTTATCAGTATAAAAGACTCCTGTCCACAACCTCAAACAGTCACACTCCAAACTCCACTATGGCCAAGACCAAAGAGCTGTCAAAGGACACAGAAACAAAATTGTAGACCTGCACCAGGCTGGGAAGACTGAATCTGCAATAGGTAAGCAGCTTGGTTTGAAGAAATCAACTGTGGGAGCAATTATTAGGAAATGGAAGACATCCTAGACCACTGATAATCTCCCTCGATCTGGGGCTCCACGCAAGATCTCACCCCGTGGGGTCAAAATGATCACAAGAACGGTGAGCAAAAATCCCAGAACCACACGGGGGGACCTAGTGAATGACCTGCAGAGAGCTGGGACCAAAGTAACAAAGCCTACCATCAGTAACACACTACGCCGCCAGGGACTCAAATCATGCAGTGCCAGACATGTCCCCCTGCTTAAGCCAGTACATGTCCAGGCCCGTCTGAAGTTTGCTAGAGAGCATTTGGATGATCCAGAAGAAGATTGGGAGAATGTCATATGGTCAGATGAAACCAAAATATAACTTTTTGGTAAAAACTCAACTCATCGTGTTTGGAGGACAAAGAATGCTGAGTTGCATCCAAAAAACACCATACCTACTGTGAAGCATGGGGGTGGAAACATCATGCTTTGGGGCTGTTTTTCTGCAAAGGGACCAGGACGACTGATCCATGTAAAGGAAAGAATGAATGGGGCCATGTATCGTGAGATTTTGAGTGAAAACCTCCTTCCATCAGCAAGGGCATTGAAGATGAAACGTGGCTGGGTCTTTCAGCATGACAATGATCCAAAACACACCGCCCGGGCAACGAAGGAGTGGCTTCGTAAGAAGGTCCTGGAGTGGCCTAGCCAGTCTCCAGATCTCAACCCCATAGAAAATCTTTGGAGGGAGTTGAAAGTCTGTGTTGCCCAGCAACAGCCCCAAAACAGCACTGCTATAGAGGAGATCTGCATGGAGGAATGGGCCAAAATACAAGCAACAGTGTGTGAAAACCTTGCGAAGACTTACAGAAAATGTTTGACCTCTGTCATTGCCAACAAAGGGTATATAACAAAGTATTGAGATAAACTTTTGGACAGAGGAGTCTCTTAAAGAAGAAGTTACAGGTCTGTGAGAGCCAGAAATCTTGCTTGTTTGAAGGTGACCAAATACTTATTTTCCACCACAATTTGCAAATAAATTCATTAAAAATCCTACAATGTGATTTTCTGAATTTTTTTCCTCATTTTGTCTGTCATAGTTGAAGTGTACCTATGATGAAAATTACAGGCCTCTCTCATCTTTTTAAGTGGGAGAACTTGCACAATTGGTGGCTGACTAAATACTTTTTTGCCCCACTGTAGGCTATATATATGATATACACTCTCCTCCATTTTTATTTGTACCTTCAGGGTCCAGTAGTCTCTCTATGGCCAGCTGGTCTTTGGCTACAGTAAAGGCATGGTCCAGTCTCTCCACTGGACTGAGGCTCAGAACCCTGTCCCAGCTCAACACATTGGGCCTGGAGAAACAACACACCAGCAGCATCAAGTCAACATTAAATCAACATCAAATCAAGGCCTCTGAGCTCCAAACAACATTCCCAGTGTGGTTTCCTTGCAAAGCACCAGTTATTTTCAGTTATTTTCATAGAATAGTCTGTGTGATAGATCCAGTGTTCTGTACATAAGAGTACTTGTCAGACGTAAAAATGGCGAGGTGAGCAGTGTTCACACAAGCAGTTACCCTGCCATGGCTGCTTTAATCTTTCCCTAGTGACATAGCCTCGGGCTGACACCAACACACACACACAGGGAGAGAGAGAGAGACCCTCAGAGCAAACACAGCCAGGGGGGCAGATAGGGCCTCATACACTGCTATTTAGAGCCTCTTTCTCAACTCCAGTGAGGTGGAATTGGACTTGTTTAAATGCTGAGATAAGACTGGTCTGGTCACTGTGTTGAATGAGCTGCTTGCTGCTAGATTGAGGTGAAAGCAGTAGCGTTTAGGGGCAAGATTTAGAATTTCACTTGTACATATTTTACCACCTTCTACACTGAAAATGTTCAGAAAACAAACATTTTCAACATGGCCACTGTCCAGGTCTTGGTATACAGAACGAGACATCTAGACCGGGTCTCTCCAACCCTGTTCCTGGAGAGATACTGTCCTGTAGGTTTTAACTCCAACCCTGTTCCTGGAGAGATACCGTCCTGTAGGTTTTAACTCCAACCCTGTTCCTGGAGAGATACCGTCCTGTAGGTTTTAACTCCAACCCTGTTCCTGGAGAGCTACTGTCCTGTAGGTTTTAACTCCAACCCTGTTCCTGGAGAGCTACTGTCCGGTAGGTTTTAACTCCAAACCTGTTCCTGGAGAGCTACCGTCCTGTAGGTTTTAACTCCAACCCTGTTCCTGGAGAGATACCGTCCTGTAGGTTTTAACTCCAACCCTGTTCCTGGAGAGCTACTGTCCTGTAGGTTTTAACTCCAAACCTGTTCCTGGAGAGCTATTGTCCTGTAGGTTTTAACTCCAACCCTGTTCCTGGAGAGATACCGTCCTGTAGGTTTTAACTCCAACCCTGTTCTTGGAGAGCTACTGTCCTGTAGGTTTTAACTCCAACCCTGTTCCTGGAGAGATACCGTCCTGTAGGTTTTAACTCCAACCCTGTTCCTGGAGAGTTACTGTCCTGTATGTTATAACTCCAACCCTGTTCCTGGAGAGCTATTGTCCTGTAGGTTATAACTCCAACTCTGGGGTTTTATTACAGACAGAAATACTCCTCAGTTTCATCAACTGTCCAGGTGGCTGGTCTCAGACGATCCCACAGGTGAAGAAGCCGGATGTGGAGATCATGGGCTGGCAATGTTAAACGTGGTCTGCGGTTGTGAGGCCGTTTGGACGTCCTGCTAAATTCTCTAAAATGGCTTATGGTAAGGAAATTAACATTCAATTATCTGGCAACAGCTCTGGTGGACATTCCTGCAGTCAGCATGCCAATTGCACGCTCCCTCAAAACTTGAGACATCTGTGACATTGTGTTGTGTGACAAAACTGCACATTTTAGAGTGGCCTTGTACTGTCCCAAGCACAAGGAGCACCTGTGTAATGATCATGCTGTTTAATCAGATTCTTGATATGCCACAACTGTCAGGTGGATGGATTATCTTGGCAAAGGAGAAATGCTCACTAACAGAGATGTAAACAAATGTGTGCAGAACATTTAAGAGAAATAAGCTTTTTGTGTATATGGAACATTTCTGGGATCTTTTATTTCAGCTCATTAAATTGTGGGACCAACACTTTACATGTTGTGTTTACATTTTTGTTCAGTATAATAATTATCTGATTGGTAAGCTGAATCATTTTAGTTACAACTGAGGTTGGAGTGAAAACCTACAGAAGTGTAACTCTCCAGGAACACGGTTGGAAAACCCTGATCTAAACAGTATACTGTTGGATAGATATACAACCATTAGGGTGTCACTGTTGCTACCGGAACATCCCCTGGCCCCCTGACCCCTGACCTGAAGCGGTGCAGGATGGCGTTAAAGGCCAGTCCGTCGGACCAGCTGGTGGTGAAGTTGAGCACGTTGACGTGGTCCTGGTAGGAGCGGGTACACTGCCTCACCCAGCTCAGCAGGATCTTCTCACTGTTGGTCTGCTGCAAGTTGGACATGATGTCCTTCATGATGTCTTTCACCTGAGAGGGACCATACATATAGAGAGGGGAGAAACACAGAGGGAAGAGAGACACAGAAAAAGGGGAGAGACAGAGACAGATAGAAACACAGGGACAGGGGAGAGAGAGACAGACAGGGGAGAGAGAGACAGATACACATGAACAGGGGAGAGAGAGACAGACAGACAGGGGAGAGAGAGACAGACAGGGGAGAGAGAGACAGATACACATGGACAGGGGAGAGAGAGACAGAGAGACACAGGGACAGGGGAGAGAGAGACAGACAGACAGACAGGGGAGAGAGAGACAGAGAGACACAGGGACAGGGGAGAGAGAGACAGACAGACAGGGGAGAGAGAGACAGACAGGGGAGAGAGAGACAGATACACATGGACAGGGGAGAGAGAGACAGACAGACAGACAGGGGAGAGAGAGACAGACAGACAGACAGGGGAGAGAGAGACAGAGAGACACAGGGACAGGGGAGAGAGAGACAGACAGACAGGGGAGAGAGAGACAGACAGACAGACAGGGGAGAGAGAGACAGATACACAGGGACAGGGGAGAGAGAGACAGACAGGGGAGAGAGAGACAGACCGGGGAGAGAGAGACAGATACACAGGGACAGGGGAGAGAGAGACAGACAGGGGAGAGAGAGACAGATACACAGGGACAGGGGAGAGAGAGACAGACAGGGGAGAGAGAGAGACAGACAGGGGAGAGAGAGACAGGCATGGGAGAGAGACAGACAGGGGAGAGAGAGAGACAGACAGGGGAGAGAGAGAGACAGACATGGGAGAGACAGGGACAGGGGAGAGAGAGAGAGAGAGAGACATACATACCGGGGAGAGACAGATACACAGGGACAGGGGAGAGAGACAGATAGAGACACGGGGACAGGGGAGAGAGAGACAGACAGGGGAGAGAGAGACAGACAGGGGAGAGAGAGACAGACAGGGGAGAGAGAGACAGATACACAGGGACAGAGGAGAGAGAGACAGAAAGGGGAGAGAGAGATAAACAGGGGAGAGAGAGACAGACCGGGGAGAGAGAGACAGACAGTGGAGAGAGAGACAGACAGGGGAGAGAGAGACAGACAGGGGCAGGAACAGGGGAGAGAGAGAGAGACAGAAAGAGACACAGGGACAGGGGAGAGACAGACAGAAAAGAGAGACAGGGGAGAGACACAGGGACAGGCAAAAGAGGAGGGTTTGTAAGTAGAACACCAATTATACAAGTCCTGTCACATGTCTGAGACGCAGAAAAATATTTGCCTTTTCAACAGCGCTTTTGTTGATCGTTCAAAGCTACGTCCCCAGTGGACAGTACACTCAAAGCAAACTCATCTCTCTCTCTGTGTGCGTGCGTTCACCTGCCAGTGGAGGATAATACTCCAGATGAGACCCAGAGTCAGCTTGTGGTTTCCATCAACAATGTCTGTTCCTCCTATGTTTACCAGATCCACCTGAGTGAGTGCGAGAAAGAGAGAGAGGGTGGGAGAGAGACAACCATCAAAAGGAATAGAAAATTCGACATGCCAATTAGGATTATAGAACCCATTGCCCTTTATGGTTGTGAGGTCTGGGGTCTGAATTAATCAAATGGAACAAACACCAAATTGAGACTCCGCGTACAACGTAAAACACCAAATAATGCATGCAGAGCAGAATTAGGCCGATACCCGCGAATTATCAAAATCCAGAAAAGAGCCGTTCAATTCTAGAACCTCCTAAAAGGAAGCGATTCCCAAACCTTCCATAACAAAGCCATCACCTACAAAGAGATGGACCTGGAGAAGAGTCCCCTAAGCAAGCTGGTCCTGTGGCTCTGTTCACAAACACAAACACACCCCACAGAGCCCCAGGACAGCAGCACAATTAGACCCAACCAAATCATGAGAAAACAAAAAGATAATTACTTAACACATTGGAAAGAATTCACACAAAAAAAACAGAGCAAACTAGAATGTTTTTTGGCCCTTAAAAGAGAAGACACGGGTCAGAATACCTGACCACTGTGACTGACCCAAACTTAAGGAAAGCTTTGACTATGTACAGACTCAGTGAGCATAGCCTTGCTATTGAGAAAGGTCGCCGTAGGCAGACATGGCTCTCAAGAGAAGACAGGCTATGTGCACACTGCACACAAAATGAGGTGGAAACTGAGCTGCACTTCCTAACCTCGTGTCCAATGTAGTAGACCATATTAGAGACATATATTTCCCTCAGATTACACAGACCCACAAAGAATTTGAAAACAAACCCAATTTTGATAAACTCCCATATCTATTGGGTGAAATATCACAGTGTGCCATCACAGCAGCAAGATTTGTGACCTGTTGCCACAAGAAAAGGTCAACCAGTGAAGAACAAACACCATTGTAAATACAACCCATATTTATGCTTATTTATTTTCCCTTCAACCATTTGTACATCGTTACAACACTGTATATAGACATAATATGACATTTGTAATGTCTTTATTATTTTGAAACTTCTGTGAGTGTAATGTTTACTGTTCATTTTTATTGTTTATTTCACTTTTGTTTATTATCTACTTCACTTGCTTTGGCAATGTTAACACATGTTTCCCATGCCAATAAAGCACTTACATTTAAATTGATAGAGACAGACATCGAGACAGAGACACAGAGAGAGGTCAAGATATTAAAAAGTCAAGTCAAAATGCTTTTTATTACCTTCCCTTATAGAAAGTTGAACATGCCGTAATACTCAAGATTAACAACTTGTACAATTAAGCTGCTTTGCGGGCTTTCCTGTGATCCAATAACTAATCTCAGTCTCCCACAGCTGTCCTCACCTCTACAGCTGTAGGCTGCTGTGTGTGGTCAAGTGAAACCCAGAAACCCCACATGTAAAAAGTGCTAAAGTGGATTAAAAGTGTCTAATGATATCCCCAACACCCTGTGATACCAGCCTAATCATGTGACAAGCTTACATTCATGGAGTGATGGAGTGATTACAAACACACAGGGGGTAGAATGGAACATTCTGGAACACTATTCCTTGGGGTCAGGGGGGCAACGAGTGACCTCTCAGCCAATAACGTGACCCTTAAACTCTTAACCCCACCATCCATTAACCCAATCATGCCTGCATTATCACACACATGTGATACACAGTACAGATACACAGTACAGATAAAGATACACAGTACAGATAGAGATACACAGTACAGATACAGATACACAGAACAGATAGAGATACATAGTACAGATACACAGTACAGATAGATACACAGTACAGATAGAGAAATATACAGTACAGATACACAGTACAGATAGAGAGATACACAGTACAGGTACAGATACACAGTACAGATAGAGAAATACACAGTACAGATAGAAATACATAGTACAGATACACAGTACAGATAGAGATACACAGTACAGATAGAGAAATACACAGTACAGATAGATACACAGTACAGATAGAGAAATATACAGTACAGATACACAGTACAGATAGAGAAATACACAGTACAGATAGAAATACATAGTACAGATACACAGTACAGATAGAGAGATACACAGTACAGATAGAGATACACAGTACAGATAGAGAGATACACAGTACAGATAGAGAGATACACAGTACAGATACAGATACACAGTACAGATAGAGAGATACACAGTACAGATACACAGTACAGATAGAGAGATACACAGTACAGATACACAGTACAGATAGAGAGATACACAGTACAGATACACAGTACAAATAGAGAGATACACAGTACAGATACACAGTACATATAGAGAGATACACAGTACAGATACACAGTACAGATAGAGAGATACACAGTACAGATACACAGTACAGATAGAGAGATACACAGTACAGATACACAGTACAGATACAGATACACAGTACAGATAGAGATACACAGTACAGATAGAGATACACACGTACAGATACACAGTACAGATACACAGTACAGATAGCAATACACACGTACAGATACACAGTACAGATACAGATACACAGTACAGATACACAGTACAGATTAGAGGTCGGACGATTAATCGCAATGGCCGATTAATTAGGGCCGATTTCAAGTTTTCATAACAAAATAATCACTAGTTAACTACACATGGTTGATGATATTACTAGATATTATCTAGCGTGTCCTGCATTGCATATAATCTGACTAAGCATACAAGTATCTGACTGAGCGGTGGTAGGCAGAAGCAGGCGCGTAAACATTCATTAAAACAGCACTTTCGTGCGTTTTGCCAGCAGCTCTTCGCTGTGCGTCAAGCATTGCGCTGTTTATGACTTCAAGCCTATCAACTCCCGAGATGAGGCTGGTGTAACCAAAGTGAAATGGCTAGCTAGTTAGCACGCGCTAATAGCGTTTCAAACATCACTCGCTCTGAGCCTTCTAGTAGTTGTTCCCCTTGCTCTGCATGGGTAACGCTGCTTCGATGGTGGCTGTTGTCGTTGTGTTGCGGGTTCAAGCCCAGAGATGAGCAAGGAGAGGGACAGAATCTATACTGTTACACTGGCAATACTAAAGTGCCTATAAGAACATCCAATAGTCAAAGGTTAATGAAATTCAAAAGGTATAGAGGGAAATATGTAATGAACCTCGTCCTCCTCTTCTGAGGAGGAGTAGCGAGAAGGATCGGAGGACCAATTTGCAGCATGGTAAGTGTCCATAATGTTTATTTTAATACATTAGCTGAACACTACGAAATACAAAACAATAAACGTGAAATGAACGAAACAGTCCCGTATGGCGACAAACACTGACATGGAAGACAAACACCCACAACCCAAAAGTGAAACCCAGGCTACCTGATTCTCAATCAGGGACAACAATTGACAGCTGCCAACATAGAAAAACAAACATAGACTGCCCACCCAACTGCCGCCCTGACCATACTAAAACAAAGATAAAATAACATAAAATAACAGAACAGACAAAATAGTCCCAGAATTCCTATAATACCTGCAACCTACAACTTCTTACTTGGGAATATTGAAGACTCATGTTAAAAGGAACCACCAGCTTTCATATGTTCTCATGTTCTGAGCAAGGAACTTAAACGTTTAGCTTTCTTACATAGCACATATTGCACTTTTACTTTCTTCTCCAACACTTTGTTTTTGCATTATTTAAACCCAATTGAAAATGTTTCATTATTTACTTGAGGCTAAATTGATTTTATTGTAAAATAAGTGTTTAAATCGGCCGATTAATCGGTATCGGCTTTTTTGGTCCTCCAATAATCGGTATCGGTATCAGCGTTGACAAATCATAATTGGTCGACCTCTAGAACAGATACACAGTACAGATAGAGATAGAGATACACAGTACAGATACACAGTACAGATAGAGAGTACAGATACACAGTACAGATAGAGATACACAGTACAGATAGAGATACACACGCACACACAAAGGTTAAGTACCGTAACTAAAATAAAGCAGTAGAAAACTATACCTTCTATCATTCTCCTGTCTGGGTGGCTAGTTGTTTATGAGAGGGTGTCGACCCCAGAGCTACTAATCCTGGACATGTAAACCACTCACACAGCCTGTCATTATGCAAAGATTGTGTGTGTGTGTGGGGGGGGCTTGGGGGCTACTGCAAAGTCATCAGGATGCTTCAGTTCGGCTGGTGGCTAGCTGAAGTTGGCTAGGCAAACCGAACTAGTGTGCTTGCATACTCCCTTAAAAAGAGATTTGCTTGAAAAACAAGATAAAGGCGGCAATAGTACTGCAACTACCAATTGAATATCACGTAACTGGGGAGAAAAATACAAAAAAACTACAATGCTGCTGGGTTTTTCATGCTCTACGGTTTCCTGTGTGTATCAAGAATGGTCTACCACCTAAAGGACATCCAGACAACTTGACACAACTGTGGATATATCAGGCTGACAAACAGAGACACACAATACAGAAGAAGTCACTAACAAACTCACTCACTCACACACACACACACACACACACACACACACACACACACACACGCGCGCGCGCGCACCCAACGGCCTGCTGTTTTTCTGCCAGTGTGGAGGAGGATAGCAACTAACATGCCACCCCTACCCTAGTGAGCTCCTCATGCAAAGACCCCGTCTTATCTCCCACAGACAAGGTCACAACATGAACACAGGCCATTGTATGGAGACACAAGGGAAAGGGGAAAGAGCGGAGAGAGAGAGAGAGAGAGAGAGAGAAGAGGGAGCATGCAAGAGGGAGACAGCACACTAGACACTGAAGGAAAAGGGAAGAGATTAGTCAAATAGGGGGATAAAGAAGAATAAAGAGAGATACTGTGTAAAGCCCTAACGGTAGGTACTTACGTTGTTTTGATGCAGGACCTGAAGAACCTTGTTGACGTTGTTGAGGGCGTGAACTCTGGTGGACCCTCGCTCTTTGGTCTGAAAACAACAACACAGAAGAATAGGGCATATTAGGCAGAACATACATTAATGCAAGGATCCTGCCTGACCTCAACACACTAAGACGTTCATAGCAAAGAGTATGGTAGATTATCTAGAGTATCAGAGTGTATATAGAGAGTGTTCAGTACAAGGCAACATGTCATTTTTCCACATGTAGCCCATACTGCACACACCCTTCAAGAGGAGTTGAGACTCATACAGGTCAGCAGGTCATGTAGGTGATATGACATTATTTCTGAGGTAGTGCTAGTTGTTTCTCTTGTCTAATGTGAAGGTTTGCTATGAGGGTAAAATCACGCAAGATTTCAGTTCCTTTACCACACGCATGCACACACACACACACATCTTTACACAATACTGCACTAATGATGGGCAGTGACCTACAATTAAAGAGGCAGCTAAATCTATCCAGACAGAGAGACTTTCAGACTTCCAGTGCTAGCCGTTGCCAAGGGCCAGTCTGCGTGCTTAATACATCTCACTTATCGCTCAACATACCATTCCACACTATAAATCAATCAGCCATTACGCCTTCAGCCCCCTCTAGTTTTTATTTTATTTTAAGGGACATGTGAAAAGAATAGGGACTGGGTTGAACCGGTGCCAATTTAAAAACCCTTCCTAGCCTTACATACCACAACAGGGCATTAGTACCCAATTATGGCATTAGTATCATGGTAACAGATAGAGGGCTGGCGAGGTGTTGGGTACTGGGCTGGGGTGCTGGTGCTAGAAAAGAGATTCACTGGTAGGGTGAATGAGGGGTGAATTGGGGGAGTGGGGTGAGAAAGGTCAGACATGGATATGCATACGACACACAAACTGTACACACACACACAGTGTACACACACACACACACACACACACACACACACGACATATACACTGTACACACACGCACGGACAAGCAGGCAAGCATGGACGCACACAGGCAGGCATGTGCGCAAGCACACACACAGGCACACAAACACACACGCACCAGGACATTTCCTGTGAGTCCCTCCAGTAGTTCCAGCAGTTTCTTGCCATCCTGCAGGTCACAGAACATGTCCTTGATGGGCATCTTTCCCGTCTGAAACACAAAAAAATACACTCATCATGTGTGTGTAAGGACACTACTCGTGTGTGTGTGTGTGTGTGTGTGTAAGGACACTTCTCGTGTGTGTGTGTGTGTAAGGACACTACTCGTGTGTGTGTGTGTGTGTGTGTGTGTGTAAGGACACTACTCATGTGTGTGTGTGTGTGTGTGTGTGTGTGTGTGTGAGGACACTACTCGTGTGTGTGTCTGTGTAAGAACACTACTCGTGTGTGTGTGTGTAAGGACACTACTCATGTGTGTGTGTAAGGACACTACTCATGTGTGTGTGTGTAAGGACACTACTCATGTGTGTGTGTGTGTGTGTGTGTGTGTGTGTGTGTGAGGACACTACTCGTGTGTGTGTGTGTGTAAGGACACTACTCATGTGTGTGTGTGTAAGGACACTACTCATGTGTGTGTGTGTAAGGACACTACTCATGTGTGTGTGTGTGTGTGTGTGTGTGTGTGAGGACACTACTCGTGTGTGTGTGTGTGTGTAAGGACACTACTCATGAGTGTGTGTAAGGACACTTCTCATGTGTGTGTGTAAGGACACTTCTCATGTGTGTGTGTAAGGACACTACTCGTGTGTGTGTGTGTGTGTGTGTGTGTGTGTGTGTGTGTGTGTAAGGACACTACTCATGTGTGTGTGTAAGGACACTACTCGTGTGTGTGTGTAAGGACACTACTCGTGTGTGTGTGTAAGGACACTACTCGTGTGTGTGTGTGTGTGTGTGTGTGTGTATGTGTAAGGACACTACTCGTGTGTGTGTGTGTGTGTGTGTGTGTGTGTGTGTGTGTGTGTGTAAGGACACTACTCGTGTGTGTGTGTGTGTGTGTGTGTGTGTGTGTGTGTGTGTGTGTGTGTGTGTGTAAGGACACTACTGGTGTGTGTGTGTAAGGACACTACTCGTGTGTGTGTGTGTGTGTGTGTGTGTGTGTGTGTGTGTGTGTGTGTGTGTGTGTGTGTGTAAGGACACTACTTGTGTGTGTATGTGTGTAAGGACACTACTCATGTGTGTGTGTGTGTGTGTGTGTGTGTGTGTGTAAGGACACTACTCGTGTGTGTGTGTGTGTAAGGACACTACTCGTGTGCGTGTGTGTGTGTGTGTGTGTAAGGACACTACTCGTGTGTGTGTGTGTGTGTGTGTGTGTGTGTAAGGACACTACTTGTGTGTGTATGTGTGTAAGGACACTACTCGTGTGTGTGTGTGTGTGTGTGTGTGTGTGTGTGTGTGTGTGTGTGTGTGTGTGTGTGTGTGTGTGTGTGTGTGTGTGTGTGTATGTAAGGACACTACTCGTGTGTGTGTGTGTGTGTGTGTGTGTGTGTGTGTGTAAGGACACTACTCGTGTGTGTGTGTGTGTGTAAGGACACTACTCGTGTGTGTGTGTGTAAGGACACTACTCGTGTGTGTGTGTAAGGACATTACTCGTGTGTGTGTGTAAGGACACTACTCGCGTGTGTGTGTGTAAGGACACTACTCGTGTGTGTGTGTGTGTGTGTGTGTAAGGACACTACTCGTGTGTGTGTGTGTGTGTGTGTGTGTGTAAGGACACTACTCGTGTGTGTGTGTAAGGACACAACTCGTGTGTGTATGTAAGGACACTACTCGTGTGTGTGTGTGTGTAAGGACACTACTCGTGTGTGTGTGTGTAAGGACACTACTCATGTGTGTGTGTGTGTCAGGACACTACTCATGTGTGTGTGTGTGTGTGTGTGTGCGTGTGTGTGTGTGTGTGTGTGTGTGTGTGTGTGTGTGTGTGTGTGTGTGTGTGTGTGTGTGTGTAAGGACACTACTCGTGTGTGTGTGTGTGTAAGGACACTACTCGTGTGCGTGTGTGTAAGGACACTACTCGTGTGCGTGTGTGTGTGTGTGTGTGTAAGGACACTACTCGTGTGTGTGTGTGTGTGTGTGTGTGTGTGTGTGTAAGGACACTACTCGTGTGTGTGTGTGTGTAAGGACACTACTCGTGTGTGTGTAAGGACACTACTTGTGTGTGTGTGTGTGTGTGTGTGTGTGTGTGTGTGTGTGTGTGTGTGTAAGGACACTACTCGTGTGTATGTGTAAGGACACTACTCGTATGTGTGTGTGTGTGTAAGGACACTACTCATGTGTGTGTGTGTGTGTGTGTGTGTGTGTGTGTGTGTGTGTGTGTGTGTGTAAGGACACTACTCGTGTGTGTGTGTGTAAGGACACTACTCGTGTGTGTGTGTGTGTAAGGACACTACTCGTGTGTGTGTGTGTGTGTGTAAGGACACTACTCGTGTGTGTGTGTGTGTGTGTGTGTGTGTGTGTGTGTGTGTGTGTGTGTGTGTGTGTGTGTGTGTGTGTGTGTGTGTGTGTGTGTGTGTGTGTGTGTGTGTGTGTAAGGACACTACTCGTGTGTGTGTGTGTGTGTGTGTGTGTAAGGACACTACTCGTGTGTGTGTAAGGACACTACTCGTGTGTATGTGTGTAAGGGCACTACTCGTGTGTGTTTGTAAGGACACTACTCGTATGTGTGTGTGTGTGTAAGGACACTACTCGTGTGTGTGTGTGTGTGTGTGTGTGTGTGTGTAAGGACACTACTCGTGTGTGTGTGTGTAAGGACACTACTCGTGTGTGTGTGTGTGTGTGTGTGTGTGTGTGTGTGTGTGTGTGTGTGTGTGTGTGTGTGTGTGTGTGTGTGTGTGTGTGTGTAAGGACACTACTCGTGTGTATGTGTGTAAGGGCACTACTCGTGTGTGTGTGTAAGGACACTACTCGTATGTGTGTGTGTGTGTGTAAGGACACTACTCGTGTGTGTGTGTGTGTGTGTGTGTAAGGACACTACTCGTGTGTGTGTGTGTGTGTGTGTGTGTGTGTGTGTGTGTGTGTGTGTGTGTGTGTGTGTGTGTGTGTGTGTGTAAGGACACTACTCGTGTGTGTGTGTGTGTGTGTGTGTAAGGACACTACTCATGTGTGTGTGTGTGTGTGTGTAAGGACACTACTCGTGTGTGTGTGTGTGTGTGTAAGGACACTACTCGTGTGTGTGTGTGTAAGGACACTACTCGTGTGTGTGTGTGTGTAAGGACACTACTCGTGTGTGTGTGTGTGTGTGTGTGTGTGTGTGTGTGTGTGTGTGTGTGTGTGTGTGTGTAAGGACACTACTCGTGTGTGTGTGTAAGGACACTACTCGTGTGTGTGTGTGTAAGAACACTACTCGTGTGTGTGTGTGTGTGTAAGGACACTACTCGTGTGTGTGTGTGTGTGTGTAAGGACACTACTCGTGTGTGTGTAAGGACACTACTCGTGTGTGTGTGTGTGTAAGGACACTACTCGTGTGTGTGTGTGTGTGTAAGGACACTACTCATGTGTGTGTAAGGACACTACTCATGTGTGTGTGTAAGGACACTACTCGTGTGTGTGTGTGTGTGTGTGTAAGGACACTACTCGTGTGTGTGTGTGTGTGTGTGTGTGTGTGTGTGTGTGTAAGGACACTACTCATGTGTGTGTAAGGACACTACTCGTGTGTGTGTGTGTGTGTGTGTGTGTAAGGACACTACTCATGTGTGTGTGTGTAAGGACACTACTCATGTGTGTGTGTGTAAGGACACTACTCATGTGTGTGTGTAAGGACACTTCTCATGCGTGTGTAGTGTGTTGTTTTGTCTACATACAAACCTGTATTCAGAGTAAATAATGCTGTGCAATGTTTTGCATGGAAAATGTTATGGAAAATCAACTCAGTTCATTTTCAGGTTAGAAATATTTGCAATGATTCAAAAATTCTGAACATCCTTATAGTTTATGCACTGGTGATGGTAGACAATGTTTCTGTTGATAACTGGGTAGAAGGGTACGTACAGTATATGTACAGTATATAATAGCATATGAAGTTGGGCAAATGGTTAGGAAATGGAAACCAGAGGATGGGATCAAACATGAGAGATTTCTGGGTAATTTTTGAGGTAACAGAGAACAGAGCTCATTCTAACATCCCACTCTCCATACCTCAGATATGACCTGACAACAGAACAACTCAACAAGAAACACACAGAGCTAACACAGAGGGGAGGAGAGAAACACACAGAGCTATCACAAAGGAGAGGAGAGAAACACACAGAGCTAACACAGAGGGGAGGAGAGAAACACACAGAGCTAACACAGAGGGGAGGAGAGAAACACACAGAGCTAACACAGAGGGGAGGAGAGAAACACACATAGCTATCACAGAGGAGAGGAGAGAAACACACAGAGCTAACACAGAGGGGAGGACAGAAACACACAGAGCTAACACAGAGGAGAGAAACACACAGAGCTAACACAGAAGAGAGGAGAGAAACACACAGAACTAACAAACACAGAGGGGAGGAGAGAAACACACAGAGCTAACAGAGGAGAGGAGAGAAACACACAGAGCTAACACAGAGGAGAGGAGAGAAACACACAGAGCTAACAAAGACAGAGGGGAGGAGAGAAACACACAGAGCTAACAAACACAGAGGGAAGGAGAGAAACACACAGAGCTAACACAGAGGAGAGGAGAGAAACACACAGAGCTAACACAGAGGGGAGGAGAGAAACACACAGAGCTAACAAACACAGAGGGGAGCAGAGAAACACACAGAGCTAACAAACACAGAGGAGAGGAGAGAAACACACAGAGCTAACACAGAGGAGAGGAGAGAAACACAGAGCTAACACGGAGGAGAGGAGGGAAACACAGAGCTAACACAGAGGAGAGGAGGGAAACACACAGAGCTAACAAACACAGAGGAGAGGAGAGGAACACAGAGCTAACACAGAGGAGAGGAGAGGAACACAGAGCTAACACAGAGGAGAGGAGGGAAACACACAGAGCTAACAAACACAGAGGAGAGGAGGGAAACACACAGAGCTAACAAACACAGAGGAGAGGAGGGAAACACACAGAGCTAACAAAGACAGAGGGGAGGAGGGAAACACAGAGCTAACAAACACAAACACAAAGGGGAGGAGAGAAACACACAGAGCTAACACAGAGGGGAGGAGAGAAACACACAGAGCTAACACAGAGGGGAGGAGAGAAACACACAGAGGAGAGGAGAGAAGGGAAACACACAGAGCTAACAAACACAGAGGAGAGGAGGGAAACACAGAGCTAACACAGAGGAGAGGAGGGAAACACAGAGCTAACACAGAGGAGAGGAATAATAAAGATGGAGAGAGGGGGGGCGCTACAGAGAGAAAACGAGAGGGAGAAGGGGGAGAGAGAGGAGAAAGAGAAAGAAATGAGAGCGAATGAGAAAAAGAAAAAAACTAGAGTCCATACATGTATTTATGGAAAAATAATTAGTGAAATTGTATAAGCATGTTTAAAATATTTCTGTTAACTACCCTGTGGGAGTGAGGGAACATAGCTAAAACAAGACCACACACACACAAGGTCCATTATCAGACTAGCATTAGCGCGCGTTAATGTAAATGGTGTAAAATGGCTAGCTAGTTAACCTTGTAGAGCAAGAGTAACAACTGCTTCAAGGGCCAAGGCTCTTGTGGAGTGATAGGTAACAATGCTTTGTGGGAGACCGAGGGTCCCTGGTTTGAGCCCAGGTTGGGGCGAGGAGAGGGACAGAAGCATCAATGTTACATTAGCATGTTTCTGATTAGCACAGAGAAGATTAACCAGACTCAAGTGAAGACCAATTAATTTATCAAGAAGACAATAGCTAAATCGAGTTAACGTTGAAGCATTTTCCCTGTATACACTGTAATAGGGGAGTCAGCCATGCTAATGTCCTCTTAGTGCTCCGCTAGGCTATCTATTCTTTCCTGCAGTGAATCTGTTATTCTCCTGGGCCTGGGAAGAGAAGGTCAGGGTTAGTGTTCAAAGGGGAAGTTATTAGTCTGAAACAGTCAAACAAAACAGTCTGTTTGGACAGAAATAACCTGCTCACACTACTTCATTCAGCCCGTCTTCAAACTCCTAGCTCAGTTCAGCATCAGTGTTGGAGGTTTCCAGAACAATATTTTCTTAGCTGGTGCTGGTGGATTTAACAAAAATGATTGGTGGGTTTAACTTAAATTAGTGATGGGTTTAAGTTAAATTAGTGATGGGCTTAAGTTAAATTAGTGATGGGCTTAAGTTAAATTAGTGATGGGCTTAAGTTAAATTAGTGATGGGCTTAAGTTAAATTAGTGATGGGTTTAATTTAAATTAGTGATGGGCTTAAGTTAAATTAGTGATGGGCTTAAGTTAAATTAGTGATGGGCTTAAGTTAAATTAGTGATGGGCTTAAGTTAAATTAGTGATGGGTTTAATTTAAATTAGTGATGGGCTTAAGTTAAATTAGTGATGGGCTTAAGTTAAATTAGTGATGGGTTTAAGTTAAATTAGTGATGGGTTTAACTTAAATTATTGGTGGGTTTAACTGAGCAACCTTTGTGTGAACAGGTTCGGATATAGCCTACCACACTTTGGCATTACCTTGGAGAACTGTGCATTTATCCATTTGGTGAAGGTTTTCTTCTGTACTGCATCGTGCTCATCTGTGAAAGAGAGGAGAAAAAGAGACACGGTGAGAAACAGACCTTATTTTTAGTTCCAACCAGAACAAAACATCATGTTGGACCGGTCACTATTCCAACAGGAAAACAGGACAGATAGGTCTGCAACATCAGTCAGCAGAGAGCACATGCAGATCAATTGTGCCTCCATTTGAGAACCCCAACTCTGAGACTAGACTCACTGACATGTTATTAGGTGTACCTGCAGGTCTTTGAAACCAGACTAAAAGTCCCATTGTGAGGTGATTGCTGCACTATTTGTGCCAGAGATGAGACCACTAGGAGCTGGATAGAAGATTGATGTAAAGATAATGACCATGTAACCTCCTAAAAGGTTGGGAACAAAACAACATGTCAGTCTGGAGAGACAGAGATCCAGAAAGGTGAGACTGTAACGTCAGAACTCCGAAATAACACTCACGCAATCAGTCACACACACACACACACTCACACACCTCTGCAGAGGAAAAAGCTAAAGCTACATGAAGTTACACACTCACACATCAACTATTTGTAATAACTCCCAAGTGACTCAGTACATCAGAACAAATATTTCACATTCTATTCCTTCTTTCCTCCCCATCTCTCTTGTCTTCTGTTCTCTCCAGCAAGGTCTCATTGTGTAGAAGGCAGTAGGTCAGGTTTCTAATAAGGCCTCGTTGTGTAGAAGGCATTAGGTCAGGTTTCTAATAAGGCCTCGTTGTGTAGAAGGCAGTAGGTCAGGTTTCTAATAAGGTCTCATTGTGTAGAAGGCAGTAGGTCAGATTTCTAATAAGGTCTCATTGTTTAGATGGCAGTAGGTCAGGTTTCTAATAAGGTCTCATTGTGTAGATGGCAGTAGGTCAGATTTCTAATAAGGTCTCATTGTGTAGAAGGCAGTAGGTCAGGTTTCTAATAAGGTCTCATTGTGTAGATGGCAGTAGGTCAGGTTTCTAATAAGGCCTCGTTGTGTAGAAGGCAGTAGGTCAGGTTTCTAATAAGGTCTCATTGTGTAGAAGGCAGTAGGTCAGATTTCTAATAAGGTCTCATTGTGTAGAAGGCATTAGGTCAGGTTTCTAATAAGGTCTCATTGTGTAGATGGCAGTAGGTCAGGTTTCTAATAAGGCCTCGTTGTGTAGATGGCAGTAGGTCAGGTTTTTAATAAGGTCTCATTGTGTAGATGGCAGTAGGTCAGGTTTCTAATAAGGCCTCGTTGTGTAGATGGCAGTAGGTCAGGTTTCTAAGAAGGTCTCATTGTGTAGATGGCAGTAGGTCAGGTTTCTAATAAGGTCTCATTGTGTAGATGGCAGTAGGTCAGGTTTCTAATAAGGTCTCATTGTGTAGATGGCAGTAGGTCAGGTTTCTAATAAGGTCTCATTGTGTAGATGGCAGTAGGTCAGGTTTCTAATAAGGTCTCATTGTGTAGATGGCAGTAGGTCAGGTTTCTAATAAGGTCTCATTGTGTAGATGGCAGTAGGTCAGGTTTCTAATAAGGTCTCATTGTGTAGATGGCAGTAGGTCAGGTTTCTAATAAGGTCTCATTGTGTAGATGGCAGTAGGTCAGGTTTCTAATAAGGTCTCATTGTGTAGATGGCAGTAGGTCAGGTTTTTAATAAGGTCTCATTGTGTAGAAGGGGAAACAATGTATTCAACTGAAATGTGTCTTCCGCATTTAACCCAACCCCTCTGATTCAGAGAGGTGCGGGGGGGGGGGGGCTGCTATAATCAACATCCACGTCTTCGGCGCCTGGGGAACAGGGGCAGAACGACAGATTTTTACCTTGTCAGCACAGGGATTCAATCCAGCAACCTTTGAGTTACTGGCCCAACGTTCTAACCACTAAGCTAACTGCCTGCCTGTCAGTTCTCATTGTGTAGTTGTACAAGCAGTATGTCAGGTTATTTTACTTGTTTAATGACTATATTATGTAGTTCCATCCCTACAACCTCAGGGGTCTCTCAACTGTCAACCACAGTGGCACTCAGCTAAAATATGCCCACTACTGTCATAGTCCGCTTCCCTGATCTGTCAGTTAAGTTGGTTCTATCCCACACCTGTCAGTCAGCTGAAAGTTATATTTCAATATAAGCCCCTCATTGAGCTGTCAGTCGTTTCTCAATAATGACCACCACAGGCTGTCTGTCAGAGGAGTTCATTCAACTCAGCTTCTGTCTGTCTGTCTGTCTGTCTGGTCTGGTCTGTCTGGTCGGTCTGGTCGGTCTGGTCTGGTCTGTCTGTCTGTGAGAGAAGACACCCCAGGCACATCCATGTATTTTGGGTGTTAAACAACATCCATGTATTTGGGGGGAGGAGGAGAACACCAGAGGTCAAAGATTATGATCACCAGCCAGAAGGGTCGGCAACTCCTTTGTTCAAGATGTGTGGACTGTGTGTGAGCACCGCTGGCTCACAGAGCAGGGGTATAAAGACAGGAATGTGCCTCAGGGAGGTGACTAGGGGAAGAGTGAGATGGGCGCGAGGGTGAGAGGACAGGGGCTAGGGGAGGGGTGACAGGGTGAGAGGGCAGGGGCTAGTGGGAGGATGAGAGGGTGAGAGGACAGGGGCTAGGGGGAGGATGAGAGGGTGAGAGGACAGGGGCTAGGGGGAGGATGAGAGGGTGAGAGGTCAGGGAATAGGGGAAGGGTGAGACGATAAGAGGACAGGGGCTAGGGGGAGGATGAGAGGGTGAGAGGACAGGGGCTAGGGGGAGGATGAGAGGGTGAGAGGTCAGGGGCTAGGGGAAGGGTGAGAGGACAGGGACTAGGGGGAGGATGAGAGGGTGAGAGGACTTCCTTCGACCAGTTGCGCACACTCTGACAACGTCCGGATTAGTGTCCCACTCCTTGAAAGTGGCAGCGCTAGCCTTTAGCTCAGTGCGGACGTTACCTGTAATCCATGGCTTCTGGTTGGGATATGTACGTACGATGAAGCCGATGACTGAGGTGGTAACAGATGTAGCCTAGTTCTTCTGAAATAGGCTACATTTTCTTTATATCATGTTTCATAGACGTCTAAAATAAATAATGGATTGATTGTGATGGTGTAGGCTATATTAAATAGATGTATTTGACTTTTTCAAATGTAGCTGTTCAAAAGGTCTGATACAGTGGCTTGCAGGCTATGCGTGGAAGCCAGGAGATGCTAAATGTGTTTATTTTAGTGGTAAATTACCATGAGACCGGCGGTTATTTGCATGACAATCACAGGCTGACAAAATTTCCTCACCGCAGTAAAATTCCGCATGACCATTGAGTCACGGTTATCTCCTCTTATGCTCTCTGGACATGTGTTGGTAGTGTCATGATGCTGGCCTGGGGGTAGGTTTATGACAGTCATAAATACCTCTCCCCCTTTATTCCTCTCTCTACCCTACTTATGTGACTATTGAAAATCCCTTGGTTAACATGGAGATTCTGGGAACACCATACACCAACCAGTTGAACATATGTGTTGGTACTTAATGAATATGATGTCAGTTTGGTTGTCATCTGAGACATTCTCATCAATGATAGGATGACATAAACTGTATAGTGGAAAGTCTACACATTATAGTTATCAGATTCACATGGAATTGTTGTTCAATTTAAATGTTTGAATATGAAATTATTTCTGAGGGGATGAAATGTGATTTTAGCTTCTAAAATGTGAGAATTGGGTTTTCATGAGTGAATTAGGCCCGAATCAGTGGCCCACCCACGGGAACAGACATTGGTTATAAACTATGAAGCACGCCCTCCTCTCCCTTCCTATATAAAGCCTTGACGACAATTTAACTTCCGGTACAGGGGACATTAAGGCAACGGCCTTGATGTCAGAAGCGTTCAGATAACTACAGAGCAAAGCCAATCTCAGCTACCTAACGAAATTAGCATTGAAGTCCCACGTGAAGAGGACGGTTGACACGTCGAATATGATGAATTTCAACAATGCCAGCCAGAATATAGCATGAGCATATAAGCATGGCAACGGGGTATGAACTTTGAACTCTGATTCACTCCAGCCGCCAAGCGTAGACTGGGAAAGGACAGACAGAGTATACCGTCTACCAAAACAACGACGTTACTACAATGTATCCAATTTACCAAGAGATACATTCTTCCGAGGACAGGAAGATCTCTGTTGGCCAACCCGACCAGCATCTACAACCAGCCTATTGAAGCGAGTAAATATTCATTGCATTTTCCTTTTCCAAATGGGCGGTAATTTAGAATGCATAAGATCCTGTATTTACGATAGAGTAGCTGCCTACTGACCGATAGAGACATCCCTTCTCCCTTTGTTCTTCAGTCTTCCCGCTCTTTCACTCAAACCCAACCCCCATTCTTTGTGTAACCAGCTGTCATATCTGTTCCGTCCGCTAGGGACGTTTTCCTTTATGACATAATTTGTAATCAGGGTATGATTAATTCTGTGTGATTAGTTAGGTATTTCGTAAATAAATAATTAAACTCAATTTTCAGATTTTGAAAATATGCTTTACAGCCAAAGCAAGACAAGCATTTGTGTAAGTTTATCGATAGCCTAGCATAGCATTATGCCTAGCTAGCAGCAGGCAATCTGGTCACAAAAATCAGAAAAACAATCAAATTAAATTGTTTACCTTTGATGAGCTTCGGATGTTTTCACTCACGAGACTCCCAGTTAGATAGCAAATGTTCCTTTTTTCCAAAAATATTATTTTTTTAGCCAAAAATAGCTCTTTTAGTTCTTTTGGCTGAGAAAACGACCGGAAATTGCGGTCACGACAACGCAGAAAAATATTCCAAATTAGCTCCATAATATCGACAGAAACATGGCAAACGTTGTTTATAATCAATCCTCAAGGTGTTTTTCAAATATCTATTCGATAATATATAAACCGGGACAGAGCTTTTTTCAGTAAGACCGGGTGGAAAAATGGCTACCTCTGTCTTTTGCGCGAGAAATACACAAATGAGCCATCAGATGGACACTGACGCAATGTTGTCGCTCAGGCTCATTTTTTAAAAAAAGCCTGAAACTATGTATTGTGATACTAGACACATTAAGGAAGCCATAGAAATAGGAATCTCGCTGATATCCCATTCACTGCTCAATAGGGAAGCATAGGAAGGGACTCTTATTTAGAAGCCGCTGCGTTCCTGATTGGATTTTTCTCATTCTTTTGCCTGCAATATCAGTTCTGTTATACTCACAGACAATACCTTTACCGTTTTGGAAACTTTTGTGTTTTCTATCCTAAGCTGTCAATTATATGCATATTCTAGATTCTGGTCCTGAAAAATAGCCCATTTACTTTGGGAATGTTATTTTTCAAAAAATAAAAAAATGACCCCTAGATTCAACAAGTTAAGAGTTTATTCAGAAGATAACTGCTCTATAAATATTATTTTGTGGTGCCCCGACTTTCTAGTTAATTACATTTACATGAGGAGCTCAATCAGGTGATATTAATTACAGAGAACGGATTTTATAGAATAGCATGTCATATCACTTAATCCGGCATAGCCAAAGACACGACAGTAGTAACCAACTCTCATTAGGACCATCAGGCCTGGTACCCAAGGCTCTATTGTCCCTCCATCAGGTCCTAATGGCCTGGTACTCAGGGCTCTATTGTCCCTCTAACCACTGACATCAACGTAAATGCAATGGGAAAATCACATCAAACACTTATCATCAAAACAGTATCGTGCTCTTAAAACTCACCTCACTGTGATTGATCAATTTGAAGAAAGAAGTTCAACAACAGATTGAAACGGAGTGGAAAACATGGTTGTTGTGGATGTTGTTTCAAAGCCTAACACAATGAAATGGACAGTGCTTTCTAAAGTGACGTTATTTCAAAAACACCCTTACACATAGGCCTATATAAGAGCCCAAGCCTGGAAAAATAAGGGAATTAAACTAATGATAGTGTCGTTATACAATACATAGCCTACCTACATGTCTTTTCCCCCTGTCCTTGTTCCTGCCCATTTGACAATGGACCATTCTAAATCAAAACACATTTTATATATTAGTAAAGACGAGGTTAAATTGAGAATAGTCTGATGGGTGAAAATCAGTTGATGAGAGAACAGCTGTGCAGCCTGAGGCAAGGAACAGAGCACAAGCTTTTTCTGCTTCTTTCTCAAATCAATAGCAGATAGTCGCTCCATGCAGCCCATATATGTTTTGATTTAAGAGATTCTAAGGTTTGTTTCATTCACAAATAAAGTTGCCAAATAACTATATATCTAGCATACAAGACCTGTTTCAAATGATCCCTTTTACGTTCAACATGGCCACGTCATAGCACACACGCTTCGGAATGGTAAAAATATCCTTTCTATTTTATTAAGCTAAGTTCAATTATATTCTTCTTACTATTAAATCATATAATATCAAGGGACTTATGAGCATATCTTGTCAGCTAAATGAACTAGCGTACAGCCTATGGCAGGGAGCATAGCCAGATAACTGTTCTTCTGCATGACAATAACCGTCTGACAAAATGTAATGACTGCCACAGCCCAAATCTGTCCACCTAGAAATGAGCTATATACCTGCTATTGAATGGATGTGGGGCAGCTGAGCAGTGTGTATTAATCAAACACTCCCGTTGGAGTATGCATCAGTCATCATATTACACACACTCCCTCTAACATTTACACACTAGTATACAATTGGACACTAAACCAGTGAAACCAGACTGATGGTAAGAACACACACACGGCTATCCACTCTGAGAGGAAAGGCCTTCTTCCAATCTGCCTGCCAGTGAAACAGGAAGTAGTGATTACATCAGGAAGACAAGTCCCACAGGACTCCTCTTACAGCTCACTGATCTGATAGCTAATGACCCAAAGCACTGCAGGGAACACACACACAGAGGTGGGGACTGGGGACGGTCTTCTCACACACACACACACACACACACACACACACACACACACACACACACACACACACACACACACACCTCTGCAGAGGAAAAAGCTAAAGCTACATGAAGTTACACACTCACACATCAACTAACACACAACACACAGTTTAGAAAAGTAATCTCAGAGAGGCCCGCTCCTGAGCTCCCATCAGCAGCAAATATTAATTTAAAAAGGGAAATGAAGGTGTTCATGCAAAAAATATATTGTCCCGAATCGCATCAAATCGTTACCCTAATCAAAACTAATTGCACCGATTTGTTTCAAACTAAAACATATCGTCCCTGTACCGTATCAAAGCCCTTGTATCTAGATTAGAGGTCGACCGATTGGAGGACCAAAAAAAGCCGATACCGATTAAATCGGCCAATTTTTTTATTTGTAATAATGACAATTACAACAATACTGAATTAACACTTATTTTAACTTAATATAAAACATCAATACAATCCATTTAGCCTCAAATAAATAATGAAACATGTTCAATTTGGTTTAAATAATGCAAAAACACAGTGTTGGAGAAGAAAGTAATGTGTGCCATGTAAAAATGTGTGCCATGTAAAATATGTGCCATGTTAAAAAGCTAACGTTTAAGTTCCTTGCTCAGAACATGAGAACATATGAAAGTTGGTGGTTCCTTTTAACATGAGACTTCAATATTCCAAGGTAAGAGGTTTTAGGTTGTAGTTAATGTAGTATTTATAGGACTATTTCTCTCTATACCATTTGTATTTCATATACCTTTGACTATTGGATGTTCTTATAGGCACTATAATATTGCCAGTGTAACAGTATAGCTTCTGTCCCCCTCCTCGCCCCTACCTGGGCTCGAACCAGGAACACAACAGCCACACTCGAAGCATCGTTACCCATCTCTCCACAAAAGCCGCGGCCCTTGCAGCGCAAGGGGAATAACTACTCCAAATCTAAAAGCGAGTGACGTTTGAAACAGTATTAGCGCACACCCAGCTAACTAGCTAGCCATTTCACATTGGTTACACCAGCCATTAGGCTGATAGGCTTGAAGTCATAAACAGCGCTGTCCTTGCGAAGAGCTGCTGGCAAAACACACAAAAGTGCTGTTTGAATGAATGATTACGGGCCTGCTGCTTCTCAGTCAGACTGTTCTATCAAATCAGACTTAATTATAACATAATAACACACAGAAATACGAGCCTTTGGTCATTAATATGATCGAATCCGGAAACTATCATTTCGAAAACAAAACGTTTATTATTTCAGTGAAATACGGAACCTTCCGGTATTTTATCTAGCGGGTGGCATCCCTAAGTCTAAATATTCTTGTTACATTGCACAACCTTCAATGTTATGTCATAATTACGTAAAAATCTGGCAAATTAGTTCGCAATGAGCCAGGCGGCCCAAACTTGCATATACCCTGACTCTGCGTGCAATGAACGCAAGCGAAATGACACAATTTCACCTGGTTAATATTGCCTGCTAAACTGGATTAGTAGTTATAACTAGTGATTATGATTGATTGTTTTTTATAAGATAAGTTTAATGCTAGCTAGCAATTTACCTTGGCTTCTACTGCATTCGCGTAACAGGCAGGCTACTCGTGGAGTGCAATGGTTAGAGCGTTGGACTAGTTAACTGTGCGGTTGCAAGATTGGAACCCCTGAGCTGACAAGGTGAAAATCTGTCGTTCTGCCCCTGAACAAGGCAGTTAACCCACAGTTCCTAGGCAGTCATAGAAAATAAGAATGTGTTCTTAACGGACTTGCCTAGTTAAATAAATTTGCAAATAAATTCATAAAAAATCCTACAATGTGATTTTCTGGATTTTTTTTCTCATTTTGTCTGTCATAGTTGAAGTGTACCTATGATGAAAATTACAGGCCTCTCTCATATTTTTAAGTGGGAGAACTTGCACAATTGGTGGCTGACTAAATACTTTTTTGCCCCACTGTAGTTTCCATGGCAGCAACACTCACATCAACACAAGGAGCCCTGGGAACAGGGAAAACAGAGAGGACATAATTTCTGATGATTCCTTCTTTATCTCACTGTAGGTTAAGCACAGCCAGGACTGTTTTAGACCAGAGGGAATTCCATCAACAACCTGAAATGTGTCTACAGTAGTGCTGTCAGAGCTAATCAGTTAACTCAAGTTAACATTTTGTAATTTTAGTGTTGAAAGGTATTCAAAATACACTGCAAACATCCTAGATCCATAATCTATCAAACTAAACATAGCAATGTGAGGTCAAAACAAGTTGACATTGAGGTTAAAGAACGTGTGCTTTATCGATTTAACAGATTTGACTTATCGTTACTTTGGGCAAAATCAAGACGGCAAATATTTCTGTAATGCTTTTTGTATAAAAATCTTTAAATTACAGCTCCATTTGAGCAAATTCTGAATTTGCGATGAATCATGATTAATCACAGCAAATCTTGCAATGAACTTGATCAAATGTTTTAATTGTTTGACAGCACTAGCCAATAGACTAAACAGTGTAGGCAACTTTTTGTATGAGGTTTAGTGGCATTTGAACCATTTAAGGCTTTCAGTACAGTTCAGTGTAAATTATATGCTTCTCCCAGGTCTTGTGTCATTGGGCACTAAACCAGTCCCTTGTGTCTAAGCCGAGAAGAGAAACCCTTTCTAACAGAAGACTACGTCATAAAAGGTACCGTCCCTCCCGGGTAAACTTCACCTTGTAAAGTTTTAAAAACAACACAGCTGTTAGGACATCTATCCATCAGTCTAGCTCCACCCCTGACCTGACCTGTGTACAATTGACCCTAACAGAGGGCTCAATGGGTGGTATGCCCCATGTATGCCCAACAACCACATACAACGCTGACGCAGACGAGCACAAAGAACGCTCGCACACGCACACTGCATCTGCATATAAGATGTTATTGTTTAACTAACTATCAATCATTGTTTGCACGGACAAATGATAATGCACTATGCACGGACTCTTCAATCGATACCTCAGTACATCATCCACACACAGACACACAAACATACAGACACACAAACATACAGACACACAAACATACAGACACACAGACACACAAACATACAGACACACACGCACCCCTTGTCCCCCTGTTCACAGCTCAACGGTGTTATATTTTGACTTTGTGGGACGTGTGGAATGTATAGCTTTCCCATCATTTCCCACGCATTCCACCCCCACCAACCAGACACTTGCCCAAGCTTGCCCGACCCAGAACTGTCGATGCTCCGCTGCCGGGATTGGGGAATTTGTAGGGAAAACACTCCTTGTGTCCGGGAAGATTAACCGATATCCCCACTTAGTCCTTTTCAAAAACACCCCCCGTGTGTGTAGATGAGGAGGTAGGTATGGTGTAATTTACAGGTGAGAAGGTTTCTCCTTATTCCATCTCAAAACCACAGAAGCAACAACTGACTATGTTAAAAATACAGTTGGAAGTTTACATACACCTTAGGGAAATACATTTAAACTCAGTAAAAATTCCCTGTCTTAGGTCAGTTAGGATAACCACTTTATTTTAAGAATGTGAAATGTCAGAATAATAGTAGAGAATGATTTATTTCAGCTTTTATTTCTTTCATCACATTCCCAGTGAGTCAGAAGTTTACATACACTCAATTCGTATTTGGTAGCATTGCCTTTAAATTGTCTTAACTTGGGTCAAATGTTTTGGGTAGCCTTCCACAAGCTTCCCACAATAAGTTGGGTGAATTTTGGCCCATTCCTCCTGACAGAGCTGGTGTAACTTAGTCAGGTTTGTAGGTCTCCTTGCTCCCACACGCTTTTTCAGTTCTGCCCACAAATTTTCTATGGGATTGAGGTCAGGGCTTTGTGATGGCCACTCCAATACCTTGACTTTGTTGTCCTTAAGCCATTTTGCCACAACTTTGGAAGTATGCTTGTGGTCATTGTCCATTTGGAAGACCCATTTGCGACCAAGCTTTAACTTCCTGACTGATGTCTTGAGATGTTGCTTCAATATATCCACATAATTTTCTCACTTCATGACACCATCTATTTTGTGAAGTGCACCAGTTCCTCTTGCAGCAAAGCACCCCCAAAACATGATGCTGCCACCCCCGTGCTTCACGGTTGGGATGGTGTTCTTCGGCTTGCAAGCCTCACCCGTTTTCCTCCAAACATAAAGATTGTCATTTTGGCCAGACAATTCTATTTTTGTTTCATCAGACCAGAGGACATTTCTCCAAAAAGTAGGATCTTTGTCCCCATGTGCAGTTGCAAACCGTAGTCTGGCTTTTCATGGCGGTATTGGAGCAGTGGCTTCTTCCTTGCTGAGTGGCCTTTCAGGTTATGTGGATATAGGACTCGTTTTACTGTGGATATAGATACTTTTGTACCCGTTTCCTCCAACATCTTCACAAGGTATTTTGCTGTTGTTCTGGGATTGATGTGCACTTTTCACACCAAAGTACATTCATTTCTAGGAAACAGAACGCGTCTCCTTCCTGAGTGGTATGACGGTTGCGTAGTCCCAAGGTGTTTATACTTGCGTATTATTGTTTGTACAGATGAACGTGGTACCTTCAGGCGTTTGGAAATTTCTCCCAAGGATGAACCAGAAGTCTTAAATTTTGTTTCTGAGGTCTTGGCTGATTTCTATTGATTTTCCCATGATGTCAAGCAAAGAGGCACTGAGTTTGAAGGTCGGCCTTGAAATACATCCACAGGTACACCTCCAATTGACTCAAATGATGTCAATTAGCCTATCAGAAGCTTCTAAAGCGATTACATCATTTTCTGGAATTTTCCAAGATGTTTAAAGGCACAGTCAACTTAGTGTATGTAAACTTCTGACCAACTACAGTGAATTACAGTGATACAGTGAATTATAAGTTAAATACTCTGTCTGTAAAGAATTGTTGTAAAATTACTTGTGTCGTGCAAAGTAGTTAACAAATTATAGTTTTGGCAAGTTGGTTAGGACAAGAAATTGTCAAGTGGTTGAAAAACAAATTTTAATGAGTCCAACCAAAGTGTATGTAAACTTCCGACTTCAACTGTATATATTTCCCATGTAGTCAAAATAAAGGTTGCAAGACAAGCAATTATGAAGAAGAATCAAATCATCATGTCTAACCACAATATGAAATCAGAGGTGCAGACTACGCAAAGTAAAGTTGAATGCACACAAAAGGTCCATTGAGTGAAACTATGCAATTGTCACGCTATACTATTGAATATGCTGAATCCCCTTATGTAAAGGCGAGAGCACACACACACACACACACACACAGAATGAACAGCTGCGTTGAGATCTCTGCAGCAGCAGCTGCGTCACACTTTCGTAAACAGGTGTGTAACCCACTCACTAAACCACCTAAGACACAGACTCACTAAACCACCTAAGACACAGACTCACTAAACCACCTAAGACACAGACTCACTAAACCACCTAAGACACAGACTCACTAAACCACCTAAGACACAGACTCACTAAACCACCTAAGACACAGACTCACTAAACCACCTAAGACACAGACTCACTAAACCACCTAAGACACAGACTCACTAAACCACCTAAGACACAGACTCACTAAACCACCTAAGACACAGACTCACTAAACCACCTAAGACACAGACTCACTAAACCACCTAAGACACAGACTCACTAAACCACCTAAGACACAGACTCACTAAACCACCTAAGACACAGACTCACTAAACCACCTAAGACACAGACTCACTAAACCACCTAAGCCAATCTATCCAACTATCCTGAAGTGCCCAACCACAGAGTGCATGACAGCTCCATGTCACAGGTTGTCTATCTACAGTAAAACTACACCTGTGTGTCACTGACCTGTGTCTACCTGGTTCTATGTCACCTGGTTGAGAGTCCTACCTCTGAGCTTGAGACCACGCTCCGCCATCTCTCCCACTATGCCTTCCGCCATCTCTCCCAAATACGAGAGACAAAAACATTAAAAAGAAGAAAAACACTCCAGGAATGGAGCTCACATTCCTCTCTCTCACTCCTGACTGTAGTTTCTTGAACAGAGGAGAGGGAGAATAACAGAAGAATGCAGGGGAGGGGGGCCAGGGGCAGAGGGTGAGAGGAGGGGTGAGAGGGAAGGAAAGGGGGGATACTACCAATGAGAGAGAGAGGAGCAGAGAGCAAGGCAGGGCCAGGGTGTGGTGGGCAGTGCACTGTGGGATACACCGTGCTCCGCTGAAGGAACACACAGCGTTCTCTGTCTAAACCCTGTCCCAGCATGCAACAGGGGGCAGAGGCCTCCCACGTTACGGAGGGAGACAGTGATGAGAGAAGAGAGAGAGAAAGAGAGAGAGAGAGAAATTGAGAGAGAAAGAGAGAAAGAGAGAGAGAGAGAAAGAGAGAGAAAGAGAGAGAGAAAGAGAGAAAGAGAAAGAGAAAGAGAGAAAGAGAAGGAGAGAGAGAGAGAGAGAGAAAGAGAGAGAGAGAGAAACCTGTAAACCTAACACTCACAGCTTAGACACAACATTGGAAAGAAGAGGTCCAGATAAGGTTAGGATGGAGCCGAGGACTTGGATGGGTTACCGGTTATCTGTCTAACACAACACAAGACAGCACAGCAGCCAGCAGGGCTGCTACATCTCCAACATCAAACCATGGAAGAATGTCAAATATCAGATACACAGCCACAGTCCTATCAGACACAGTGAAAGACTGCAGAAGACAGGCCGAGAAAACTTGTGCAGAAACATGGCCAAAGGGAGGGGGGGGAAACATACACAAAACCCACTTTTCTGTTGTTCTCTATAGTCTAGATCCAGGGATAACCCCAACACAACACAGTGAGAACATCCCCAGAACCAAACAGAGAAATAATGATATCTGCCACGGTTGGCTGGGAGCACTTGACCATGTAGTTCAACCGTACAGAGGTGCTGGTATTGCCCTGGAGGAATGTGAAGTATATCAAAACACACACACGCACACATACACACACGCGGGCACACACACATGGCCAGACACACAAAAACCCACACATCACCATGCACACACATGGCCAGACACACACAAACCCACACATCACCACGCACACACATGGCCAGACACAAACCCACACATCACCATGCACAAAAAAACACAGTGCTATTTGTTTTTACGTGTTGCTGGAATAAAGTTAGTCAAAATTACACAAATTTACTTTAAAGATACTTAAACTTGCTCATCAAATTCAACCCTAAAAATGAACATGAATATTCTGTGGGGGAAAAACGTTTACTCGCTGTAGAGGAAGCCAGCAACGACTAATCTGTACTGTCGATTAGACAGAGATGGAGACCGAGTGAAAGCAATTCTAGCCTCTTTACTATTTTCTTTAGTTGAAACAGGAAATGAAGAGAGCTCTGCTATTTATCCTGTACTACTCACCCAGAACAAGAGACACTCTCTCCTGCTTCCTCCTCTGTCTGGAAGCACTGCGCCTTCTCCAAGGCAGCCACTTACTCAAATTCATGATGGAGAGAACATATAAGAGAGAAAGAAACGAAAACAACAAACACGGAAGAGGAAGACAAGTAGTGGCACTGGCAGTCTGAGGAAGTGGACGTTTGAGGGCTGCTTGCTGAGCATGCTGGGTATGTTTACTTGGATTGATGGTAAGGTGTACTCTTATGTCACACACACTACAGCAGGGGTGTGAGAAGAGGGCGATGGGGAGAGAGGGAGGTGAGGAAGGCACAAGGCCAGCTTGTCAAACAAGAGAAGTGTAACTTCCTGTCAAAGTGACAGATATAGTGTGCGTGTGCGTGTGCGTGCGTGTGTGTCAGGGGCAGTGTTACATCACAATTACAAAAAGGGAGAATCCTCCACTGGCCTAAACACAGCCACACAGCAGCCCCCCACCCCCACCCCCCAGCGGGTGGTCAGCTCACATCCTGTTACACGTGAGACTGAGACAGCAGATCAACATGACCAAAGGATGACTCGTAACACACACCAAGAGAGAGAAACTCTTAAACCCTGTATACTACCTTTATACAGTACTGGAAACAGAGAGATGACATATGACGAAGTCTTTGACAAACATTGTTCCCTTGACTCATCCCCCCCATCGCTGCCAGAGAGAGGAGAGGAAAGAAAGTCAATTTGGCCTCTAATGACTAAACCTCTCTACAATGAGGAACAACTGGACCTACATCCATCCCCTCCCACGAGAAATGAGAGGGAGAGAGAGAACAGAGAGAACAGAGAGAGGGGAGGAGGGGTTTGTTTGGTGTGTTTTGTTTTCACTCTTCCTTTCTCCCACGAGGAGGAAATGGAAAAGGATTACAAGCCTGGTCAGTCCCGTGACTAACTTCCCTCTGAGTCAGATTGCATTAGCACCACTTCCTTCCATAAAGGATCAGACCAGCTGGGGTTAGGACAGGGCTGGGCTAGACAGAACCATAATATACAGTCTAGGACAGAACTGAGTTGGGTTTGGGTTGGGTGGGGCTGGATTTGGTATGGACTGAAATAATCTGAGAATCAGAGGGACTTTCCACTGAGCTACACTCCCCTGCATTTGTATTTGGACAGTGAAGCTAACATTTTAAATGTGGCTGTATACATCATCACTTTGGATTTGAGATCAAATGTTTCATATGAGGCTACAGTATAGAATGTCACCTTTATTTGAGGGTATTTTCCTACATATCTGTAAAGCCGTATATAAATGAAAGCACAATGTGTATCTAGTCCCCCCATTTGAAGTTGTCATAAGTATTTGGACAAATTCACTAAGAGTGGTCCCATATTTGGTCCCATATTCCTTGCACTCAATCACTACAATCTCTTGACTACAATCTTGTTGGGTGCATTTGAAGTTTGTTTTGGGCTATGTTTTGCTAAATAGGGCACTGCATGGTTTAGATGTACTGGGCCGTACGCACTACCTTCTGTAGTGTCTTGTGGTCGAAGGCTGAGCAGTTGCCATAACAAGCAGTGGTGCAACCAGTCAGGATTATCTCGACGGTGTTGCTGTAGAACTTTTTGCTGTTGTTTACAAATATACACAGACCGCCACCCTTTGTCTTAACGGAGGCAGCTGTTCTATCTTGCAGACCCCAAAAACACTGCCAGCTGTGTTATACATGTCATCTTTCAGCCACCACTCGGTGAAACATAAGATATTACAGTTACAGCAGACACGCTTCTTACTTCCAGCTTCTTGGTTACAGCAGATACGCAGCAGGTAGCCTAGTGGTTAAGAGCGTTGGGCCAGTAATCAAAAGGTTGTTGGTTCGAATCCCTGAGCTGCTCCTGTAAGTCTGTGACCAACAGAAACATATCTGTCTTCCCAGTCATGCGAAATCCATAGATCAGGGCCTAATGAATTTATTTGAACTGATTAATTTCCCTATATGAACTGTAACTCTTTGAAATTGATGTGTGTTGCCTTTTATATATTTGTTCAGTGTAATTGTGTGAACATTCGGTAATGCTGTATACCCCAGTATGGTACAGAAACAATATGACAGTATAGTACAGTACATCTGGATACCACCCAACTCTAACACACACACACACACACACACACACAAGCCGGGCGGGCTGAGAAGGAACAGAAGAGTCAATGGTGGGGCCCACGTCTCAGAGAACTCAGGCCACAGAGACAAACACTCCATAGAAATCTCCCAGAATGCCACAGGCCCACGCCCTCGTGCTGTATGTGCTGAACTAGGGAGGAGGCCTCTGTCTCTGAGCAAAAGCTCTACTTCCACTCTTTTAATACCTCATTCCTTCCTTCACTCACTCTCACCATCCCAAAACTCTCTCCTTCATTCACACTTTCCATCTGAAAGCCTCACTCACTCCTTCACTAACACACTCTTTCATTCCTTCACTCATAGCTCTATTTCGTTTTGTGTTGCACTTGCCTGCAAAGAGAAAGACACCCTAACATTAAAGATGTCAAAAAGGATTTAGGCACTCTAACACTCCCTTCTCCAACCCCTCTCCTACCCACAATGGCCTCTGATAAATGGCCACCGCAGAAACGGTTGCCAGGAAACCGCATGCAACCCCCCCCCCCCCCCCCCCCTGCTTTCATCTCAGACAACCAGTAAAGGTGTCTCTAGTATTTGTTGTTATGCCAGTAGCCTTCTGTCTAGCTTCTCTTCACTATGTCTGTCTATTGTCAGAAATTCAAAAAACGTCCACACAGCGGCAGAAGCCACAAATCACCACAGTGCCCTGAAATATTGTTTGGTGACATAATAAGAAGCTACAGTTACTTTGAAAAACACACCCATATTGGCATACAAACAAGCAAATAAACACAACACACAGCGTCACACACAGGAGGAACAATCTCACACAGAAATGATCTAAGTAACACACACGGTGCTGGATGTCAGAGAATTCTTCTGAGGTGTCATGGTAACAGCTGGTCTAGCCGTGCTGCTGGTCCGTCATTACTATCCTGCCACTGCCTCCATCTCACTCACACACACACACACACACACACACACACACACACACACACACACACACAGGATGCACTTAAGGTCAGTTACTTCCTGCAAGGCTGCATGTCCCCCCAGACAGGTAGTAAGTTAATAATCCCCCTACACATCTTATAGCACAGAATTCCACATGGACACTTCTTTATATTGGATCCCATGTTGTATAACTCCCCATGGAGTCGAAATTGAGAGAAAAGGAGAATATTACGCACATTCCTGTGTGTGACCACCTGGGGGAAAAGGCCATACCAGGTTACTATAGTAACACACCTCTATCCACAAACTAGAACTAAAGGAGAGGCTAAAATGACAGGATAGGTGACAATGCCAAGTGGTCAGGGGGTTTAAGGCCAAACTAAGTCCAAAGCCAAAGGCATATAGGCCAAAACATGGGTTGAACAATGGGTAAAACATTAAAAGACTGGAACATTTCCCTTTGACCTCACCATGAGGTCATTGCCTTACCATAATTCTGTCCTGACAAACAGCTAGCTCCATAAACAACAGATAACATGGTGCCAGGAGTTGATTTAGTCTGTGTTAACTGTTAAGAAACATTTATTACTAAATGTCAGTGCTGAAATGGACCATTGTAGAAAATAAGATTTTTCTCTCAGGTTGGTAAAGTATTAGAATACTGAATGTAGGAGGCAGTAGAACATGTCACTAGGTTAATATTTACTTTCTGGGCCTGAGCCTATTTTATAAAATCCCCTCAGTCAGGGGAAGGATCAGAAGCTAGATTGGGCAGCAAAGCTTATTTCCCTAACGATCAGGACAAGGGGAGAAGGGAGCGAGGCTGGAGAAGGGAGGCTACTTCTTGGGTGTGTATGCTGTATGTAGGGGTGTGACAACTGGCAGACAAGGGGGGTGGGAGGGGGTGTTTCGACAGTGAGGGCAAGGAGGGGTAGTGGGGGCGGGGTCCCAGATGCAGGTTCTCACAGCCATCTCCTGCTGGGAGGATACAAGAGGAGAATACACACACACACAGCAGCGTGAACACAACTAAACAGACATTGTGACACAGGTACAATAGGGTTTCAAGCACTACAGTTGAACACTTTTTCTCCTGGGCAGTAGGCCTACTCCCTGACAGAGGAGTTTAAATGTGTAGCATTCACACAGCCACACCCTAGGGGAATATCTTGGCCTCCGCTTCTGTCCCAAATTTCCACACACACTGAAATCCGAATGGAGCTTTCCCTCCCTTTTCCAGCTGGGTTCTGGCACTTGGAGAGCAGTGCCATCACAACACACACACGTGCACGCACAAACGCACGGCACCTAAATACACCACACAACCTAAACAGTAGGCCTACTGTTTAGTTTCCTACACTCTAACACTCACACATACATATGAACTCTCACACAACCTCTTGTTACCCTGATTTTGGCAACAACAATGAGTCATCAAAGCAACATTAGCTAGCGAGCCTCTCCCTTTCAAAGCATTAACCCCAATGACAACACACAGACGCATGGTGCACGTCACACGAACAAACACACACACACACACACACACACCATCACACACATGCTAGGAGATTGACGTTCTGTTCAGTGGCTCTGGGTCTGTGCCCCCAAATCCTTCTTAAGAAGAATGACAGGGAACATCAGCAGTCCATAAAGGCACAGGGAGGAGTGAGAAACAGAGATGGGAAAGGGAACGGGGTGAGAAACAGAGATGGGAAAGGGAACGGGGTGAGAAACAGAGATGGGAAAGGGAACGGGGTGAGAAACAGAGATGGGAAAGGGAACGGGGTGAGAAACAGAGATGGGAAAGGGAACGGGGTGAGAAACAGAGATGGGAAAGGGAACGGGGTGAGAAACAGAGATGGGAAAGGGGTGAGAAACAGAGATGGGAAAGGGGTGAGAAACAGAGATGGGAAAGGGGTGAGAAACAGAGATGGGAAAGGGAACGGGGTGAGAAACAGAGATGGGAAAGGGAACGGGGTGAGAAACAGAGATGGGAAAGGGGTGAGAAACAGAGATGGGAAAGGGGTGAGAAACAGAGATGGGAAAGGGGTGAGAAACAGAGATGGGAAAGGGGTGAGAAACAGAGATGGGAAAGGGGTGAGAAACAGAGATGGGAAAGGGGTGAGAAACAGAGATGGGAAAGGGGTGAGAAACAGAGATGGGAAAGGGGTGAGAAACAGAGATGGGAAAGGGGTGAGAAACAGAGATGGGAAAGGGGTGAGAAACAGAGATGGGAAAGGGGTGAGAAACAGAGATGGGAAAGGGGTGAGAAACAGAGATGGGAAAGGGGTGAGAAACAGAGATGGGAAAGGGGTGAGAAACAGAGATGGGAAAGGGGTGAGAAACAGAGATGGGAAAGGGGTGAGAAACAGAGATGGGAACGGGGTGAGAAACAGAGATGGGAACGGGGTGGGAAACAGAGATGGGAACGGGGTGAGAAACAGATGGGAAAGGTGTGAGAAACAGAGATGGGAAAGGGAACGGGGTGAGAAACAGATGGGAAAGGGGTGAGAAACAGAGATGGGAAAGGGGTGAGAAACAGAGATGGGAAAGGGAACGGGGTGAGAAACAGAGATGGGAAAGGGAACGGGGTGAGAAACAGAGATGGGAAAGGGAACGAGGTGAGAAACAGAGATGGGAAAGAGAACGGGGTGAGAAACAGAGATGGGAAAGGGGTGAGAAACAGAGATGGGAAAGGGGTGAGAAACAGAGATGGGAAAGGGAACGGGGTGAGAAACAGAGATGGGAAAGGGAACGGGGTGAGAAACAGAGATGGGAACGGGGTGAGAAACAGAGATGGGAACGGGGTGAGAAACAGAGATGGGAAAGGGAACGGGGTGAGAAACAGAGATGGGAAAGGGGTGAGAAACAGAGATGGGAAAGGGAACGGGGTGAGAAACAGAGATGGGAAAGGGAACGGGGTGAGAAACAGAGATGGGAAAGGGAACGGGGTGAGAAACAGAGATGGGAAAGGGGTGAGAAACAGAGATGGGAAAGGGGTGAGAAACAGAGATGGGAAAGGGGTGAGAAACAGAGATGGGAAAGGGGTGAGAAACAGAGATGGGAAAGGGGTGAGAAACAGAGATGGGAAAGGGAAAGGGGTGAGAGAAACATAGAAAGAGAGAGAAAGACGAGAACAGAGAGCTGAGAATAATAAGGCTCTCATCACATTTACGTTTTCGTCATTTAGCAGACACTCTTATCTCAGCAACTTGCAGGAGCAATTAGGGTTAAGTACCTTGCTCAATGGCACAGACAGAATTTTCACCTAGTCGTCTCAGGGATTTGAACCAACCTTTCGGTTGGGAGGTGTACAGTCCCCGGGTCCTTAGCTTAGTGATGAGCTTGGAGGGTACTGTGGTGTTGAATGTTGAGCTGTAGTCAATGAACAGCATTCTTACATAGGTATTCCTCTTGTCCAGAAGGGACAGGGCAGTGTGCAGAGTGATGGCGATTGCATCGTCTGTGGACCTATTGGTGTGGTACGCGCATTTAAGTGGGTCTAAGGTGACAGGTAAGGTGGAGGTGATATGATCCTTGACTAGTCTCTCAAAGCACTTCATAATGACAGAAGTGAGTGCTAAGGAGCGATAGTCATTTAGTTCAGTTACCTTTGCCTTCTTGGGTACAGGAACAATGGTGGTCATCTTGAAGCATGTGGGAACAGCAGACTGGGATAGGGAGAGATTGAATATGTCCGTAAACACACCAGCCAGCTGGTCTGCGCATGCTCGGAGGACGCGGCTAGGGATGCCGTCTGGGCCGGCAGCCTTACGAGGGTTAACACTTTTAAATGTCTTACTCATGTCGGCCACGGAGGAGAGCCCACAGTCCTTGGTAGCTGGCCAAGGTGGCACTGTATTATCCTCAAACCGGGCAAAGAAGGTGTTTAGTTTGTCTGGAAGCAAGACGTCAAGTGTCCGTGACGTGGATGGTTTTCCTTTTATAGTCCGTGATTGTCTGTAGACCCTGCCACATACGTCTCGTGTCTAAGCCATTGAATTGCGACTCCACTTTGTCTCTATACTGACATTTCGCTTGTTTGATTGCTTTGCGGAGGGAGTAACTACACTGTTTGTATTCGGCCATATTCCCAGTCAACTTTCAGTTTTGCGCAAATGCCGCCATCTATCCACGGTTTCTGGTTAGTAAGGTTTTAATAGTCACAGTGGGTACAACATCTCCCATGCACTTCCTTATGAACTCACTCACTGAATCAGCATATAAATCGATATTATTCTCTGACACTACCCCATGTGATCAAAACAATCTTGAAGCGTGGATTCTGATTGGTCAGACCAGCATTGAATAGTCCTTGTCATGGGTGCATCCTGTTTGAGTTTCTGCCTATAGGAAGGGAGGAGCAAAATTGAATTGTGGTCAGATTTGCCGAAGGGAGGGTGGGGGAGGGCCTTGTATGCATCTCGGAAGTTAGAGTAGCAGTGATCCAGAGTTTTGCCATCACGAGTGCTACAATCAATATGCTGATAGAATTTTGGTAGCCTTGTTCTCAAATTTGTTTTGTTGAAATCCCCAGCTACAATAAATGCAGCCTCAGGATATGTGGTTTCCAGCTTGCATAAAGTCCAGTGAAGTTCCTTGAGGGCCGTCGTGGTGTCGGCTTAACATTTTGCGTGTAGGGGGCAATATTTTCGTTTTTGGCTAAAAAACGTACCCATTTGAAACTGCCTATTTCTCAGCCCCAGAAACTAGAACATGCATATAATTGTCTGATTAGGATAGAGAACACTATAAAGTTTCCAAAACGGTCAAAATATTGTCTGTGATTATAACAGAACTGATATTGCAGGCGAAAACCTGAGGAAAATCCAATCAGGAAGTGCCTCTTATTTTGAAACCTCTCTATTCCTATGCATACCTATCCTCAATTTAAAGGGATATCAACCATATTCCCTTTTCTATGGCTTCCCTAAGGTGTCAACAGTCTTTAGACATAGTTTCAGGCTTTTATTTTGAAAAATGAGCGAGAAAGATCACATTGCGTAAGTGGATAGGTGGGGGCTCTCAGTGAGTTTTGCGCAACAGAGTAAAGCGGCCATTGATTTTCCCTGTCCTATTGAAATACCTACATTCCCGGTTGATATATTATCGAATATATATTTTAAAAACAACCTGACGACTGATTATAAAAACCGTTTGACATGTTTCTGTGGACATTATGGATATTATTTGGGATTTTCGTCTGTGTTGTCGTGACTGCTCTTTCCTGTGGATTTCTGAACATAACGCAACAAACAAAATGAGGTATTTTGGATATAAAAATCATCTTTATGGAACAAAAGAAACATTTGTGGTGTAACTGGGAGTCTCGTGAGTGAAAACATCCGAAGATCAAAGGTAAACGATTAATTTGATTGCTTTTCTGATTTTCGTGACCAAGTTACCTGATGCTAAGTGTACTTAATGTTTTGTCATGCGATCAATAAACTTACACAAATGCTTGTATTGCTTTCGCTGTAAAGCGTAATTTCAAAGTCTGAGACGACAGGTGGATTAACAAAAGGCTAAGCTGTGTTTTGCAATATTGCACTTGTGATTTCATGAATATTAATATTTTTAGTAATATTATTTGACTGGGGCGCTATGCTATTCAGAGGTTGCTGATGACAATTATCCCACTTAAGGGATGGGTAGCGTCAAGAAGTTAAGCGGGGATATACACGGCTGTGACAATAACCGACGAGAATTCTCTTGGGAAATAATACGGTCGGCATTTGATTGTGAGGAATTCTAGGTCAGGTGAACAAAAGGACTTGAGTTCCTGTACGTTGTTACAATTACACTATGAGATATTAGTCATGAAACATACACACCACACCAGTCCTTCTTCTTCCCAGAGAGATGGTTATTTCTGTCGGCACGGTGCACAAAGAATATCGGTGGCTGTTCTGACTCCGACACCATATGCCGAGAGAGCCATGTTTCCGTGTTACAGTCCCTGATGACCCTCTGGAAAGCAACCTTTGCCCTAATTTTGTCTACCTTGCTATCTAGAGAATGGAGCGAGTAATATAATCGGAAGCGGTGGGTGGTGTGAGCGCCTCCGAAGTCTGACCATTAGGCCTCTCTGTCTACCTCTTCTGCGGTGACACTGTTCTGGGAAGCCTCTGGAATCAGTTCCAATACCCTGGGTGGTTCAGACAAAGGATCCGCTTCGGGAAAGTCGTATTACTGGTCGTAGTGCTGGTAAATTGACGTCGCTCTGATATCCAATAGTTCTTCCCGGCTGTATGTAATAACACTTAGGATTTTCTGGGCTAACAATGTAAGAATGATGAATTCATTAAAAAAACAAATAATGCAAAGTTTCCTTAGGACTAGAAGCGAGGCGGCCCTCTCTGTTGGCGCCATCTTGTAACCACACAAACAGTGTATGTTATGTCTGCCTGTGTGTGTGTGTGTGTTTGTGTGACAGACAGAGAGAGAAGAGAGAGAGAGAGAGAGAGAATGTGCATCTCTCCTTTCATGAATGATTCAATAGCATCTAGAAACAAGGGCCCCGATACCTTACAGGAACGATACGTTATAGCTTGAAACGAGTCATTGCAATTCGTTTTGATTGGTGTAACGAATTGACGAGATTCCGTACAATATATTTTTTGCATGAACACATTCATTTTCTTTTTAAAATTAATATTTGCTGCTAATAGGAGCTCAGAAGCTGTGCACAGGGGCATTGTCATGCTGAAACAGGAAAGGGCCTTCCCCAAACTGTTGCAACAAAGTTGGAAGCACATAATTGTGTACAATGTCCTTGTATGCTGTAGTGTTAAGATTTCCCTTCACTGCAACTATGGGGCTTAGCCCGAACCATGAAAAATAGCCCCAGACCATTATTTATTATCCACCAAACTTTACAGTTGGCACTATGCATTCGGGCAGGTAGCGTTCTCCTGGCATCCGCCAGACCCAGATTATTCCGATGGACTGCCAGATGGTGAAGCATGATTCATCACCAGAGAACACATTTCCACTGATCCAGAGTCCAATGGCAGCGAGCTTTACACCACTCCAGTCGACGCTTGGCATTGCGCATGGTGATCTTAGGCTTGTATGTGGCTGCTCGGCCATGGAAACCCATTTCATAAAGCACCCGACGAACAGTTCTGGTGCTGACATTGCTTCCAGAGGCAGTTTGGAACTCGGGAGTGTTGAAACTGAGAACAGAGTTTTTTTTTTTTAACACGTTACGCGCTTCAGCACTCGGCGGTCCTGTTCTGTGAGCTTGTGTGGCCTACCACTTCCCGGCTGACCCGTTGTTGCTCCTAGACATTTCCACTTCACAATAATAACACTTACAGTTGACCGGGGAAGCTCTAGCAGGGCAGACATTTAATGAACTGACTTGTTGGAAAGGTGGCATCGAAATGTGGCAACGGTTCCACGTTGCAAGTCACTGAGCTCTTCAGTAAGGCCATTCTACAGGCAATATTTGTCTATGGAGATTTGCATGGTAGTGTGTCCAAATTTGAAGGGGTGTCAACATAGTTTTGTATATATAGTGTGTCTGTTTTACTCTCCCCCAGTGTGTCCAATACCATTGTCCCTGGCTATACAGCTGGCTGGGTTTGTGAAGCGAAGTACACCTTGTATATCTGGTGTTGAACGGTGCACACTATGCTGCTGAGGTTGTGTTGAAAAGTGCTCCCGGTATTGTTTCTGAATACTTGGACCTCGTAACACTTTCCAGATCAGAAACAGACTTTAAAACTGAACCTTATAACACTATAATCCATGTCTGTCTGTATCTCTGTGTTCATGTCTCTCTCTCTTGGACTTGCAGACAACAGGGTCGGTGCGGCATAAGGAGGTATTGTGGCATGGATATATTAATCATTAAGGGAAAGGAATGATGTGTGATGACACAGACTCAATAAAGCATAAACATACCCTCTGGTTCATCCCTGACACATTCCACTGGCTGCAACAATGACATGATCAACTAGTCTATCAAGCTATTTGTAAAGGTAAAAGTGAGCACGCACTTACACACACACACACCTCAAATCACAAACAATGTAGAGGAGAAATATACATTTCAGGTAGCGAGAGCAGGAGGTAGAGGCGAGTACCCGGAGCACTCTAGCTGTGTTTGAATACTCATACTACTACACTAACCGTACTATTTGTGACATACATTGAGTATGCTTATTAGTCATAGTATGGATATACAGTTGAAGTAGGACGTTTACATACACTTATGTTGGAGTCATTAAAACTCGTTTTTCAACCACACCACAAATTTCTTATTAACAAACTATAGTTTGGCAAGTCGGTTAGGACATCTACTTTGTGCATGACAAAAATACTTTTTACAACAATTGTTTACAGACAGAGAGCAATTTCCAAACACCTGAAGGTACCACGCTCATCTGTACAAACAATAATACGCAAGTATAAACACCATGGGACCACGCAGCTGTCATACCGCTCAGGAAGGAGACGCGTTCTGCCTCCTAGAGATGAATGTACTTTGGTGAGAAAAGTGCAAATCAATCCCAGAACCATAACAAAGGACCTTGTGAAGATGGTGGAGGAAAGAGGTACAAAAGTATCTATATCCACAGTAAAACAAGTCCTATATCGACATAACCTGAAAGGCCGCTCAGCAAAGAAGAAGCCACTGCTCCAAAACCGCCATAAAAAAGCCAGACTACGGTTTGCAACTGAACATGGGGACAAAGATCGTACTTCTTGGAGAAATATCCTCTGGTCTGATGAATCAAAAATAGAACTGTTTGGCCATAATGACCATCGTTATGTTTGGAGGAAAAAGGGGGAGGCTTGCAAGCCGAAGAACACCATCCCAACTGTGAAGCACTGGGGTGGCAGCATCATGTTGTGGGGGTGCTTTGCTGTAGGAGGGACTGGTGCACTTCACAAAATAGATGGCATCATGAGGATGGAAAAATATGTGGATATATTGAAGCAACATTTCAAGACATCAGTCAAGAAGTTAAAGCTTGGTCGCAAATGGGTCTTCCAAATGGACAATGACCACAAGCATACTTCCAAAGTTGTGGCAAAATAGCTGAAGAACAACAAAGTCATGGTATTGGAGTGGCCATCACAAAGCCCTGACCTCAATCCCATAGACAATTTGTGGGCAGAACTGAAAAAGCGTGTGGGAGCAAGGAGGCCTACAAACCTGACTCAGTTACATCAGTTCTGTCAGGAGGAATGGGCCAAAATTCACCCAACTTATTGTTAGAAGCTTGTGGAAGGCTACCCAAAACATTTTACCCAAGTTAAAAAATGTAAAGGCAATGCTACCAAATACTAATTGAATGCATGTAAACTTCTGAACCACTGGGAATGTGATGTAAGAAATAAAAGCTGAAATAAATCATTCTTCCTGCTATTATTCTGACATTTCACATTCTTAAAATAAAGTGGTGATCCTAACTGACCTAAGACAGGGAATTTTTACTAAGATTAAATGTCAGGAATTGTTAAAAACTGAGTTTAAATGTATTTGGCTAAGATGTATGTAAACTTCAGACTTCAATTTTACTTTATGGGTTGGTTATGCAGGCTTCTTCTAACCCATCGCTTTCTACTACATATAATAATATGATTAAATGATATCTTTACACTAATATATATAATTTATAAATCCATAAATGAATGCAGCAACTACAGATCGCCCCTTTCAGTCAATCAAAAGTGTATGAGTTTAAGCATGTGTCCATTAGGCCTTTGGATTAAAATAATTATCCACATAAATTAGATTGATCAATAAAAGCCCCACTTTTATTCCATATGCTGGGATCCCCACTATGCAGCTGTTGCAAGAGCGCATTTTCACTGGCTGTTGTCACGACTCCTTCCGAAGGTGGCTCCTCCCCCTGTTCGGGTAGCGCTCGGCGATCGTCGTCACCGGCCTACTAGCGGCCACTGATCCCTTTTCCCTTTTCTGTTTGTTTTGTCTGTTTAGTTTCACCTGTTCCTTGTTGCGGTTGATTAGTTGGGCTATTTAAGCCGGTAGGCCCGCCTGCTCTTTGTGTGAGCCTAACTATTTTTCCCACTGTGTTTCTGTGTGGCAGTACGTATTGCGTTGGGCATTTGTTATTGTGCGCCCGGTATTCTTGGCGAGCTCTGTTTTTTCCCTGTGCGTAATAAACGCTATCCTGAACTTTCTGCCTCCTGCGCCTGACTCCGCACCCACTACTCCCAGGTCGTTACAGCTGTCCACTGATTTCAAAAACAATGATTGATAGGCAGCTTAAACTTCTTGAATTCAACCATTATTGGGTTCAAATACATATTTTTGAACAGCCATCTACAACAACCACAATCCGTAAGGCACAAATAGCTAAATGAGAGAGCAGCAGTGTGATTCACATCAATGCGCTATGTAGATATTAATAAAAAGTAAAATTCGTATTGCCATAGACTACACCACTACTGTCATCCTTACTTCCAAGCGTTTATTCAAGTTGGATAATCTTTGGATGCCGACAGCAGTCGCACCATAGTAAAACATAGCTTGTGCTGTAGCCTACAAACACCCATTCCTGCTCTTTTCCTACGTATCATCATAGTGGTCTCTGACTTGTGGTCACTTGCTCACGTGGAACAAATTTATACTTGGCCTTTTTTCAATGCTGATTTGAATGTCATTGCAAACATCCTTTCTGAATTTAAAAGTAATCCTCAAAGTAATCATCTACTTTTTCAATGTAACATATTACAGTTACACGTTTTTTGTAATCCCTTACATGTAATGGATGTAATCCGCTACTCCCCAACCCTGGTTATATTATATAGTGGAACACAATCATCAAAAAGGTAATAAATAACCTTAGCAGTGTGGCGCTTGAATTGTTGAAGTCTATGGCTGTACAATGACATAGCCATTTAGCAGACAAGACGCTCCTATTTCCCAAGCCCTTATCACAGTCAAGACACCTATTTTATAGTAAAAAAAACATTATGTAATAACAGAATCAAATAAAAACAGAATAGTGCAAAGTGATTTGCATCTTGCGTCTGGAACAGTTATTGGTCATTTGAAACAGGGCTCAAATTGGCATGGTGAAAAAAACACTTTTTTCAGGGATACAAACCAAAATCTGTCCTATTTTCAAAATACAGATTTTTGAGTGTATTATGTCTGTTCCTTGGAATTTTCTACACGGATGAACAATTCTAAATTGAACACTGCATGGGGATGAATTATGGCCAGGACATCTGTTTGGTGAGTAGGCCCAGGCTTAATGATTCTGGTTTTCTGTTCTACCTGATCATTAATTGCACACACACCTGGTGTCCCAGGTCTAAATCAGAACCCTGATTAGAGGGGAACAATGAAAACATGCGGTGGAACTGGCTTTGAGGTCCAGACTTGAGTTTGAGGGGCCTAGGCTAACACCTCGATCACACCGATAGTTTATTTCATTTTGATACACCAGAAGTACATTCTGAAGGTGAATGTTGAACTTCTGTTGCACACATATCCAGATGATGTTGCCTGCTATTTTGGCCTAACGCTTCGAACACACCGGCAGCGTCATTGCGCAAAATAGTATGCAGCATCATCTGGATATGAATGCAACAAAAGTTCAACAGTTACCTTCTGCTACAATTTCTGTCAAGCCGTCTACGCATACAGTTTGACGCATATATTCGATAAAGCCAACGTATGCGCCAAATCGAACGCACTGCAACTGCCTCTGCAACGCAGTGCTGCAAGGCAAACGCAGCGTTTCGTTGGAAATGAATGTAACTCTGGTGTCCTAAAATACAATACCGCTGTTGGTGTGTTCGAAACTTAAGCAAATTATAACAAAACTGCAGCACAATGTCAGGAACACATATTTCTGCACTGCAGTTAACCAGTTCATTTTGAATTTGTGATAACACGGTTGTTAACACGATCTGTCATTCTCGTTGAAAGCAAGTCTTAAGTGGGAGATCTGTTCTATGTTAGCTAGCGATGATTATGATTTTTCAAAGCCGATACAGATTGGAGGACCAAAAAAAGACGATACCGATTAATCAGCCAATTTTTATATATATATTTATAATAATGACAATTACAACAATACTGAAAGAACACTTATTTTAACTTAATATAATACATCAGTAAAATCAATTTAGTCTCAAATAAATAATTAAACATATGCAATTTGGTTTAAATAATGCAAAAACAGTTTTGGAGAAGAAAGTAAAAGTGCAATATGTGCTATGTAAGAAAGCTAACGTTTAAGTTCCTTGCTCAGAACATGAGAACATATGAAAGCTGGTGGTTCCTTTTAACATGAGTCTTCAATATTCCCAGTTAAGAAGTTTTAGGTTGTAGTTATTATAGGAATTATGGGACTATTTCTCTCTATACCGTTTCTATTTCATATACCTTTGACTATTGGATGTTCTTATAGGCACTATAGTATTGCCAGCCTAATCTTGATAGGCTTGAAGTCATAAACAGTGCAATGCTTGAAGCACAACGTAGAGCTGCTGGCAAACGCAGGAAAGTGCTGTTCGAATTAATGCCTACGAGCCTGCTGCTGCCTACCACCGCTCAGTCAGACTGCTCTATCAAATAATATACTTAATTATAATATAATAACACACAGAAATACGAGCCTTAGGTCATTAATATGGTCAAATCTGGAAACTATCATTTCGAAAACAAAACGTTTATTATTTCAGTGAAATACGGAACCGTTCCGTATTTTATCTAACGGGTGGCATCCATAAGTCTAAATATTGCTGTTACATTGCACAACCTTCAATGTTATGTCATAATTATGTACATTTCTGGAAAATTAATTACAGTCTTTTTTAGGAAGAAATGGTCTTCACACAGTTTGCAACGAGCCAGGCGGCCCAAACTGCTGCATATACACTGACTCTACTTGCACAGAACGCACGAGAAGTGATACAATTTCCCTAGTTAATATTGCTTGCTAACTTGAATTAAATATGCAGGTTTAAAAAATATAGATTTGTGTATTGATTTTAAGAAAGGCATTGATGTTTATGGTTAGGTACATTGGTGCAATGATTGTGCTTTTTTCACAAATGCGCTTTTGTTAAATCATCACCTCTTTGGCGAAGTAGGCTGTGATTTGATGATAAATTAACATTGATTAACATTGATTATATGCAACGCAGGACAAGCGAGTTAAACTAGTAATATCATCAACCATGTGTAGTTAACTAGTGATTATGTTGAAATTGATTGTTTTTATAAGATAAGTTTAATGCTAGCTAGCAACTTACCTTGGCTCCCTGCTGCACTCACGTAACAGGTGGTCAGCCTGCCACGCAGTCTCCTCGTGGATTGCAATGTAATCGGCCATAATCGGTGTCCAAAAATGCAGATTACAGATTGTTATGAAAACTTGAAAATCGGCCCTAATTAATCGGTCGACCTCTAATTTATAGACGTTTATTTCGGTCGGTACACGCAATTGACTGAGTGAGACATGAAGGGGAAAGGAAATTTAGGGTACAGAACTGTGTGATGCTTGGCTCGGTTTATTTTTTGTTGTGTCCCGCAAATGCACATGTACAAATGGAACACTAGAGTCAAAGCACATTAATGTTGTCTTCAAGACAACCTTTCAACCAAATAGTTTTATAGTATTTGAACAAAATGTGATCTCTGATTAAATATGGATTTGACGTCCGTTCAGTACCCATCCCTATTAACCATATTTTCCAGCACACTGGTCTCAAATGACACGCAGGGAACGTGTTCAGGTATTCACAGGACATGTAAGTGACTGAGACGTACGGGCGATGAGGGGGGTGTAAAACTAAAGTCTACTCTGATAAACAACAGCTCTATTCCCTTGGGTCATTTGACCTTTGACCTTTCCCAGCAGACAGGCTGTGTCGTCAGCAGGAGGAGGAGGGGCAGAGCAGGAGGTAGTTAGGTAGAGAATAGTGCTCCATCCTGATAATTACACATCTAATCATTGAATAAAAAAAACATGGCCCTCTTCTGTGCATTCTCCATTGAGTGATGATGGCTGGTGCAACTAGGCTCGGTCTCTCTGTCTCTCCCCCCCCCCCTCCCTCTCTCCTGGTCCGGTGGGTTTACATAACACTTGAGGCTGGAAGACATGAGACCGGTCTGGCCCCCTTCGTTGAATGGGGGGGAGAGAAGAAGTGAGAGTAAGAGAGAGAGGAGAAAGAGAGAGAGCAAGAGTGGCGTCTGAACGTGTGCATGGGGTGTGTGTGTCTGTTATCGCTCTCGTCCTGAGCCCATCAGTGGCATTCTGATGGCGTTCCCAGTGGAGTGGTTGGTTGTTTAGCCAGAGTGGATTGGCATGGCCGCCTCTCTGACACAAAGTTATCCTCCATCCTCTAGAGACATGCAAACACACACACACAAAAAATGTCCCTCACTGGGAAAATTACACATTACTAATTAGGAGAAAAAGACACAGAGAGAGAGAGAGACGAAGAGTGTCTGAGTGTGTGTGTGTATTATTATCTCTCTCAAAATGCAAGCAGGGAAGCCCTCTATGTAATGATGTGTACCTACTTATGTCCTTTAAGACTACCATAATGTTGGTCTGTGTGAGGGCCAGGGGCACCCAGCAGCTGAGAGTGCAGGCTATAATTATAGCATGTCTGCATGGCTTCTCATGACAAATGGCTTTCACTCAACCAATACCAAATCCCCAAGCCCAACCCTGACAGCTATTTTGGTTGTTCCAACCTGTTTTTTCTAACTATGTTGTTGTCCACTAACACAAATATTAACTGAACACAAGTGACAGAACCAAGAGAGAACCCCAGTGTTTGATGGGAAATCCTACATTGTACACACACACACCATTACCTTTACCAGTCTTTAATAAGAGGGATTAAGTGAAAGGGTGCACTGGACAGTCCACCCCCCCCCCCCACCTACATCCTTCAGTAAAAACATCTCTCCACCTGTCCCCCTCTCTTCCATGCGCTGCCCCAAAACAACCTCTCCTCTCCCTTTCTCCCAGATCGTTACTCAGACAAGGTTTTATACCTTAAAGATGCACTATGCAGAAATTGCTCCCCTATTTCCTGGATGCGAACATTTTTATAGTTTGCCTAATTTCACTTTATGTGACAAAACAACCAAGTATAGTGTAATCATTGTACCATCTAAACCGCTGTGAAATATATTTAAAATAGACCAGAAATATTGTATTTTCAGCTGTTACAAGTTGCTGTACAAAACTGAAAGTAAAAGACACAAAAATAAAACTTTACGGGAAGAATAGAAATAGCTAACATAGAACAGATCTCCCACTTAGACTTGCTTTCAACGAGAATGACAGATCTATAACACATAGTTCTATGGGAATTTGGTCAGGTCGCCCAAAAAGTTACATACTGTAGTTTTAAGAATTACACTCTCAGGCCATCTTATTCTTACAAAATCTCTATAAAATCTGACAAACGTCCTAGCCATATTTAAGCAAACATCAGTGATTAAACACAAGAACACACACACAATAAAGGCCTATGTGTGTGATCCAGGCCTGTTTGACTGCAGTGAGATCAATGTTAGAATCCATAGTTTAAAACGACTGCCCAGCTGAAGTCTTCAGCATGCAGTGATGTGAAGTGTTTCTGTTGATAAGAGAAATAGTGTGTGTGTGTGTGTGTGTGTGTGGCCCTGAACACTGCTGTCCTCTCTCTTAACACCAGCTCAGTGAAGTGTGAGTCTATTCCCTGTTAATGATTATTTATCCTAACCAACACACTGCTGTTGGAGGGAAAAATCACCTCACCCTTTTTTTACCTGCTGGGCCTTACTGCTACACACACACACACACACATATATACATATATATATATATATATATATATACACACACACACAGTGCATTCAGAAAGTATTCAGGGACCTTGACTTTTTCCACATTTTGTTACGTTACAGACTTATTCTAAAATGGATTAAATTGTTTTTTCCCCTCATCAATATACAGACAATACCCCATAATGGCAAAGCAAAAACAGTTTTTTAGAAATGTTTGCAAATGTATTTTTAAAAAACAACTGAAATACACATTTACATAAGCATTCAGACCCTTTACTCTGTACTTTGTTGAAGCACCTTTGGCAGCGATTACAGCCTCCAGTCTTCTTGAGTATGATGCTACAAGCTAGGGGAGTTTCTCCCATTCTTCTCTGCAGAGCCTCACAAGCTCTGTCAGGTTGGACTGGGAGCATTGCTACACAGCTATTTGCAGGTCTCTCCAGAGATGTTTGATCGGGTTCAAGTCCGGGCTCTGGCTGGGCCACTCAAGGACATTCAGAGACTTGTCCCAAAGCCACTCCTGCATTGTCTTGGCTGTGTGCTTAGGGTCATTGTCTTGTTGAAGGTGAACCTTCACCCCAGTCTGAAGTCCTTGTTGTTCCTGTGACAATCAGTGAATTTGTTATTGATTTATACATCTTTAAATGGCATTTGATAGATTTTATGTATTTCTATCAAATCAAAACTGGAATTTATATTCAAAACAAAAGGTTGTAAAAGTTTATATTACATTTATATAATAAACCATATCTATTTTTATGTTTCTGTGACAAACAATGAATTAGTTATTGATTTTTACCATTTTTTATGGATTTTGGTTCACCATAGGGATGGTGCCAGGTTTCCTCCAGATGTGACACTTGGATTCTGGCCAGAATTCAAACTTGGTTTCATCAGACCAGAGAATCTTGTTTCTCATAGTCAGAGTCCTTTAGGTGCCTTTTGGCAAACTCCAAGCGGGCTGTCTTGTACCTTTTACTGAGGAATGTCTTCTGTCTGGCCACTCTACCATAAAGGCCTGATTTGTGTCGTGCTGCAGAGATGGTTGCCCTTCTGGAAGGTTCTCCCATCTCCAAAGAGAAACTCTGGAGCTCCTTCAGAGTGACCATCGGGTTCTTGGTCACCTCCCTGACCAAGGCACTTCTCCACCGATTCCTCAGTTTGTCCGGGCAGCCAGCTCTAGGAAGAGTCTTGGCGGTTCCAAACTTCTTACATTTAAGAATGATGGAGGCCACTGTGTTCTTGGGGACCTTCAACACTGCAGAAGTGTTTTGGTATCCTTCCCTAGATCTGCTACTCGACACAATCCTGTTTCGGAGCTCTACGGCCAATTCCTTCAACCTCATGGTGTGGTTTTTGATCTGACATGCACTGTCAAATGTGGGACCTTATATAGATAGATGTGTGCCTTTCCAAATCATGTCCAATCAATTGAATTTACCACAGCTGGACTCCAATCAAGTTGTAGAAACATATCAAATATGATCAATGGAAACACGATGCACCTGAGCTCAATTTTGAGTCTCATAACAAAGGGTCTGAATACTTTCGTAAATAAGGTATTTGTGTATCTATGTAACTACACAGTAATTATATCTATTAGAAAAAAATTCTAAAATCCTGTTTTCGCTTTGTCATTATGGGGTATTGTGTGTAGATTGATGAGATATACAGTACCAGTCAAAAGTCTGGACACACCTACTCATTCAAGCGTTTTTCTTTATTTTAGAATAGCGAAGACATCAAAATAATGAAGTTACACATATGGAATCCTGTAGTAACCAAAAAAGTGTTAAACAAATCAAAATATATTTTAGATTCTTCTTCAAAATAGCCACCCTTTGCCTTGATGACAGCTTTGCACACTCTTGGCATTCTCTCAACCAGCTTCACCTGGAATGCTTTTCCAACAGTCTTGAAGGAGTTCCCTAATATGCTGAGCACTTGTTGGCTGCTTTTCCTTCACTCTGCGGTCCACTTCATCCCAAACCATCTCAATTGGGTTGAGGTCGGGTGATTGTGGAGGCCAGGTCATCTGATGCAGCACTCAAAAAGTCCTTACACAGCCTGGAGGTGTGTTGGGTTATTGTCCTGTTGAAAAATAAATTACAGTCCCACTAAGCACAAACCAGATGGGATGGCGTAACGCTGCAGAATCCTGTGGTAGCCATGCTGGTTAAGTGTGTAACCAGAAAAGCACCCCCACACCATCACACCTCCTCCTTCATGCTTCACGGTGGGAACCACACATGCGGAGATCATCCATTCACCTACTCTGCGTCTCACAAAGACACGGCAGTTGGAAACAAAACTCTAAAATTTGGGCTCATCAGACCAAAGGACAGATTTCCACTGGTCTAATGTCCATTGCTTGTATTTCTTGGCCCGTCTCTTCTTATTATTGGTGTCCTTTAGTAGTGGTTTCTTTACAGCAATTCGTCCACGAGGCCTGATTCACACAGTCTCCTCTGAACAGTTGATGTTGAGATGTGTCTGTTACGTGAAGCATTTATTTGGGCTGCAATCTGAGGCTGGTAACTCTAATGAACTTATCCTCTGCAGCATAGCTAACTCTGGGTCTTCCTTTCCTGTGGCGGTCCTCATGAGAGCCAGTTTCTTCACAGCGCTTGATGGTTTTTGCGACTGCACTTGAAGAAACGTTCAAAGTTCTTGAAGTTTTCCATTTTGACTGACATTCATGTCTTAAAGTAAATGGACTGTTGTTTCTTTTTGCTTATTTGAACCTTTCTTGCCACAATATGGACGTAGTCTTTTAATAAATAGGGCCGTCTTCTGTATACCAACCCTACCTTGTCACAACACAACTGATTGGCTCAAATGCATTAAGAAGGAAATAAATTCCACAAATTAACTTTTAACAAGGCACACAGTTACGGTTTTCTTTAGGTGAAGGAGAGTCGGACCAAAATGCAGCGTGGTATTCTTGATACATATTTAATAAAGAAGAAACCACAAACAATACAAAAACAACAAACGTAACTTGAAAACCTATACAGCCTATCTGGTGACAACAAACACAGAGACAGGAACAATCACCCACAAACACTCAGAATATGGCTGCCTAAATATGGTTCCCAATCAGGGACAACGATAAACACCTGCCTCTGATTGAGAACCACTCTAGACAGCCATAGACTATACTAGATAACCCCACTAAGCCACAATCCCAATACGTACGAAAAACCCCAAGACAAAACACACCACATACAAAACCCATGTCACACCCTGGCCTGACCAAATTAATAAAGAAAACACAAAATACTAAGACCAGTGCGTGACACACACATGTTAATTGAAATGCATTCCAGGTGACCACCTCATGAAGCTGGTTGAGAGAATGCCAAGAGTGTGCAAAGCTGTCATCAAGGCAAAGGGTGGTTACTTTGAAGAATCTCAATATATTTTGATGTGTTTAACACTTTTTGGGTTACTACATGATTCCATGTGTGTTATTTCATAGTTTTGATGTCTTTACTATTATTCTACAATGTAGAAAATAGTTTAAACAAATAAGAAAAACCCTGGAATCTGTAGGTGTGTCCAAACATTTGACTGGTACTGTATATAAGAATTGACATTGAAGTTTTAATGGAAAACCATTCAGCAAAATTGTCCATTTGTCACATCCCTAGTATCGGCTATATTTCTCAGAGAGCGCCTCAGCTATGTGCTAAATTCACCATCTGAGCGGTAAAAGAAAACACTACTTTTAGGGTTGCTAGGCAACCTAAATCCTTATAAGAAAAGCATTGTGGTCTGGAGACAAGCGTTGTAAATTACAAAGTCCAACGGAATGGTTGAATTCCTGGCCTGGAATCTGCTGGCGTTCCAAAAAGCTGGGCTTAGTGCCCGCTCTGAGGGCTGGAACTTAAAACCACTGGGAGACAGGACCAGGGAAAAGGATAACCACTGTAGCTGCCCTATGGGCTAACACAGTCATATCCTCCCAACTGTGGCAAAGTGACTGCATACACTCACTGACACTGAGACACATGGACTGTCAACCTCCCCAGTGATGACAGTTTCAAAGTGCTTTCAACAGTCAACACGACACAGCACAGCATTGCATAGAACAATGACCCTGGGCCTAATCACTGTTACAATCAAGACACTCAAACACTATGGGAGAACTGCCACGTAAAAGGCTCTCAATGCCACACACAGACACACACAGACAGACACAAGACTGAGGGCAGACTAACTCATATTATGAGAATGATGAGTTCAAAAGGAGAGGGAATGAAAGGTGTGGCTTGTAACCCATCCCTGCATTCCTCCTTTTCCCTTTGCTTTCTCTGTCTCCTCTGTCTTTGTATCTCTCCTTCCTCCCCATCTCCCTTCCTCCCTCACTCGAGTCCTTACCTCAAACCATATCTTGCCCTCTCTTTTTCCCCATAGGCTCTTTCTGTCACTCCAACAATGGGAACTAAAGTTATCCACCTTAAACAGGATTTCTGGCCTTGTTAGCATTTCCTTTGGACCGATGCCTTTGTGCACGTACAAGCAATACACACACATACATACATACATACATACATACACACTATTGACTGTTAACACACACACTGCACATAGCCATGCGGTCATATCTTATCTGACCTCATGCGGAATGCATGACACACACACACACACACATATATATATATATATATATATATATATATATATATATATATATATATATATATATATACACACACACACACACATACACAGACACTATTAAACAAGTAACACCAGTTGACTCAGCCACTGCCAACAAGGACAATGCGCCAAAAGATAAATGCTTTTTACTAATTAAGAGGTCAATGATTGGACGTACCAGATCTCCATTTGATGATGTCATTGAACTCATCATTGGCTGCTCCCTCGATAGCGTCGCCAGGTGACGCCATGGTAGCCATTTTGTCCACCAGGTCCTCGTCTGTTTACCTCCGTTAGAATGTTAATCTGTTAACTTTTTTAAAGGAGTCCCACTTCTTCAAATCCAACGTCACCTAAATATGAAAAACAAATGTACTGAAAGTTTTTAACTACATATTATTTCATTGGATGCTATTGAGGCCTAGCTTGGTTGGTTGATTGAATCTGGTCTTGTCTAACAACATCACATGAAAAAACATTGATCTGTTCTACTCATCCATATGTGTCGGAGAACTATGACCACAACAGAACTCTCCCGTTTTATAAGACAGCTAGAAAAATGGTGTGATGGTTAAATGCAGCTGCCCTGCAGAGGTAAGAAGATGAGACTTCTCATTCAAATTGAAGACTTTCTCACCATACCCCACTGACACACACAGGTGTAGGGCCATGCCAAAGAGGCTGAGGGGACGGGTTGTTCCGTGACTCAGGATAAACTGACAGCTGTGTGTGTGTTGTGAGAGTGCACAACGCGAGGTTGTTGACCTGGCCTACAAGCAGAGCGTGATCTCACCTCTCTCTACACTAAACGCAGGACAACTCCATCCATTATTATACAAAGAGCTCTAGAAATGCACTCCACACTGTTTTCACAAATCATTTACTTGAAATAATTTGACCTCTGTGTGGTGAGTTGTGCTGTGATTTGTCATGTACACATTTAATGGGACTGTTATGTGATCTTACTGAGCAAATCAGAGAAGGGTGACGTTTGACAGAGTATTAATTGGAGGTTATATAGAAATTGAGGTCAAAGTTAAAAAAATCTGTCACCACAGTACATCCAGAATAGATGAAAGGTAATGTCATTGGCATACATCAACACTTTACATTGTATACCTTATGAAGAGTTGAAGTAGTTCAGTTAATAAAATGTTTCTTAACTCACTTGCCTAGTTAAATAAAAGGTTAAAAATATGTATGCAAACCCTTCATAAGAAAGACCACAAAGTTCATTTGAATAACACTAATATGTCTCTACCATGAGAGGAATGAAGACTCAATAGGGACACGTTTTATCTGTAACTAGCCTAAGTATTAATGCTTGGGGAGTGATGTAAGTATCCAAATATAGTATCTGTAAAGATGAAAAACAGAAAAACCAACTGGCCAGTGTCTTCTCAATTTCAGTTCCTCCTCCAAAAATTAAAGTTGCTTTGACAACCGAAGGTAAAAAACATCAGCAACGGACCCAGTCGACTTGTTTAGCCAAATTAAAGGGCCTTTAACCGTTTCAGTAAATTGCATTAAATAGCAAGCAAATGTAGAATTTAGTAAAGTATACAGTTGTAGCTATACCCAGTTATAAATCATTTATTAACACGAATAGTTTGCTCTGAATGGCACCAATGTCTGCAATTTTCCAGGCCAATACTCATCTGTCATTTTAATCCGATCAGATTAGCACGAACATTAAAAATGTGGCTAGCAGACTCTTTTGAACTATGGGATATGGCACTGTTACAATTGCAAAAACAGGCAAATATGATTCAACAAGTGGTTCAACAAATAATAAAGAAACAATGCATTGCTAGTTGGATCACAAGGTCCTTGCACAATCTCAGACAATAGATGATTTATTGATTTGGCAAGTAGGCTACATTGTGTTTTCTTGAGTGTATTGGTGTAAATAATGATAGCCTATTTCGGCTACTATGTAGCCATATTTTCATCTCGAGTGTTTGCAAAACAATTCACACTCACCTTCGCTCCTGTCAATCAGGGGGCGCGATCGTGGAAAATCCGCGTATTTTGCCACAAAAATATAATTAAAAGTTCGCTGTATTTGTGAAAAATTACAAGCTAACAAAAATACCCTATCTTAAATGTTAAAATATATCAACACGAGGACCTTTAAGCCATTTTAAGAGGCGGGGGCACTCCAAACTATGCTAAAAAAGCACAGTCCAGCACATCCACACACTTCACAATAGCAATTTTCCAAAGCATCTAAGAAACTGCTGTTTGTGGGTCCGTTGTCTTCCTGATGGTATTCGGGTGTGTTCAGTTTTTTTGTTGATGAAAAAATGTTAGCTCATTTTACGGGAGAAACCCGCTCAGCTAACGAGGGAGTCCGTCCCAAACTTTGTTCCTGTTGCTACCTTTCCCTGCCTGCCCGCAAACTTCTGACGCGCAGATGGAAACATGGCGCGGTCGGCGTCACGTGACAGCGCGCACACGCGCTTGACTTGGTTCCCGGTTTTGACTGGAACGGACAGGCCAACAGTTTTTGTCAGAGTTGAATTTTCGTAACAGGTTAAGAAAATTTCCGGAGCGGGTTAGGATAATAACGTGTCAGGTTAGGTGAATTAGGTTAGGTAAGGACAGCGGTTAGCTGAAATGCAAAAAAAATAAAAGCTGTACTCTTTCCAGCCATGACGGTGGTTCCCCCGACGATGGAAATGAAAACTTTTGAATCGCGTGTGGCAACCAACTCAATCAAAAATATTAAGATGTAACCGTTCCCAAAATACAATTTATGTGTTTTTCTGTTGTGTCACTTTATCTCAAATATATGGATATTGTGGTTATTGGTTAATTATTATTGATTTAGTTTGATTAGGCCACTCATTTCACATGGACTAGGGCTAATAGAACTTGGTCTGCTTATTGTTGTTTGCCTTCCAATGTCTCAAATAATAGTATAAACCCATGCTTTGTGCTTGTCTGCAGTCAAGGCGATACATTCCATGCCACTGAAGATGCTTGATATCTCAGAGCAAGCAAAAGCCTCAATGTCATTCAACTGTTGACATTGACAATGCAACATACCCTATACATTCGGCCTATATCCTATATGTTATAACTATGAGATATGCAATCTGAAATTAATGATGATGTGCATGTATGAAACATGGTTGCAATGTCAACAGTTTGAAGATCATCAAGGTAGGTGGACAAATATTTGATAGCAGTGTAGTTTACAGGTGTGGATAGCTCTTCTGGGATAAACTAGAAACAATGACAGTGGTGCAAGTTTCACATTCATCCCTTTGAATTAGGTTTTCCTTTATCTTGAGTTAATCAGACACACACACATAGATAATTAATAATGAGTAAGCCTATCTAGGATTGGCCTAAATATATAATTGATATTAAAGGCCAACATCTCAAAGGCAACCATTGCTGGTCAAGATTGAGTAGGCATAATGGAAATCTAAACAACATCCTCTGCCTGGGCCCCGGTGGCTTTAGTGATGTTGCCTTGTCCCCTCTCCCTCCCTCGTTTCAGTTGTCACTGCCTCTTTGTGTGCGCTTCCTCGCGCAGACCATAGAAGAGGATTGATTGCACAAATGAGCGCTCAGCAGGGCCCTCGCACAGGTGTCAGGTAACCGCACAGGTAAAATGAGCCGACCTGGGAGGAAGACTGCAAAATGAAGATGGAATGTAAGACCTAACCTGACCTATAAACCAGTTGGAGAGAGAGAGAGAGAGAGAGCAGTTGATTTGAATGGAAAATAATAATAGGCCTCATGATGGGCCACATTAAGGCAGATAACAGGTCACCGTTACATGCTAAGTCAACATTTAATATTACACTTTGAATACACCGGCAGCAGTATCTGTCTCAGATATTGCAATAAGTTTCATCACTCTTACACGTGCAAATCCGTTGTCATGTAACTCTACCTGTTATATTACTGTGTAGATATGAAACGGTAAAGCTTCCGTCCCTCTCCTCGCCCCAACCTGGGCTTGAACCAAGGACCCTCTGCACACATCACCAACTGACAACCACGAAGCATCGTTACCCATCGCTCGCGCACCACTGCGCACCACAACTAGCTAGCCATTTCACATCGGTTACAGTTACATAGATATATGTAAACCTAGGATAAAGTGTTGCTTTCTGAGATATATAATCCTGCTCTAATTATTATTCTGTGATGGAGATGATCCAGGCTGTATCACAACCGGCCGTGATTGGGAGTCCCATAGGGCGGCGCACAATTGGCCCAGCATCGAACAGGTTTGGCTGGTGTAGGCCGTCATTGTAAATAAGAGTTTAGTCTTAACTGACTTGCCTAGTTAAATAAAGTTTTTTTTTTTATGTGGTGCCCCTGGCCTGAAAATTATGAAATTGAAAGGGCATGTAGTGCAGGCCTACACATAAAGGAGTTCTAGCGCCCCCTTGTGTCCAGCAGGACACATTTGCTCACATTGTTTATAGATGTATTTTTCTACTGTATTATTGACTGTATGTTTGTTTATCTCCATGTGTAACTCTGTCTTGTTATATGTGTCGAACTGCTTTGCTTTATATTGGCCAGGTCGCAGTTGTAAATGAGAACTTGTTCTCAACTTGCCTGCCTGGTTAAATAAAGGTGATATAAACAAATATAAAAAAATGGTGTCATTTATTAATTGATTAAATACTAGGGCCTAGGCTTACTGAAAAAATATTCAACAATCAGCACATTGTATACTTGTTTTGTAAAGCAAACATCATAACCCACCGTTTTTTTACAACAACATAAGGTTATTACGTCGAGAATCAAGGCAATATATTTTATTGGCCAGTAGGGGGTAGCCTTGGCTACACTTTATCATTTGACATAAACAAGACATTTATAGTCAGTTAATATATTCAACTGCTTCTTATGTGACATGAAGGTGTTACAATAACAGCAGCCCAACTATCAGATATAATGTTTTAATGTAACACACTGAAAGTGTTGTCGGATTACGTTATTAGAATGTAACACAATGAAAGTGTAGCCAGATTACGCTCTAACGTTTTAAAGACTTGACTGCAGCATGTGACAAGCTAAACACACTACCGTACAAGCCGTTTACAGTACCACAACCCCTTCAATTGAAAAACAACGCCGCATATTTTCGATGGAAGTGCTTTCCTTGAGCAAAACTTTCTACCAGGAGTGGGGTTCGAACCCACGCGGACATATGTCCATTGGATCTTAAGTCCAACGCCTTAACCACTCGGCCATCCTGGTATACACACCTTAATGTAACGGCGTATTGATAAATAAAGCTGCTGGAATGTGATCCATTGACATTAATACGTAATATATTTGTATAGCTTGCCGAGCAATCCATTTCAACACAACGGCAGCTGCATGCATGAAACAAGACGATGAGCTACCAAGGAACCCTCGATAACTGATATGCTATCGTTATCTAGTTACGCTAGTATCTGGCTACTATTCAACTTAAGCAAACGCAGGATTCACATTTCAAGATAAGTCTAAACATAATTATTTGTGCAGCTTAATTTGACTCTTAGCTCATAGCTAGCTGGCCATATTATTGTACTTGTAGCTAGCAAGCTAACGAAGAGAGGAAGAGGCGAAGCGAGATGTTTCACTCTCACCAAAATCTGTACACAATAAGGCCAGATATATGGGAAAAATGTGAAGATCTATAGGTGCGTTCGTAAATTCACTCTGGCTATCTACTCCGGTTTCAGGAGCACTCGCTTGAGCGCAGAATAACTATGACTGGTTAATTTACGAACTGCTCAACACCCGTTGAATATGGCCAGTGTCAATAAACGTCGGCAAAAAAAAACATTACCAGCAGCACATTTACAGTCACTAGATAACAGGAAATAGCCTAACCAGCTCCGCTGGGTCGAGTAAAATGGTCAGAGTGAGGTGTTCTCTCATTTGTGTCGGGAAGTAGCTAGCCAACGTTAGCTTGGGTGCTTGACTGCCGTTGAGGCCAGAACGCTTGGATCAACCCTACTCCTCGGCCAGAGCGTCCAGTGTGGCTCTGATTTTACGAACGGACAATCTGACAATACTCTGAATTTACGAACGCCCAGAATTTGCTCTCTGGCACTCCAGATTTAATTTACAAGCACACCCCTAAACCACAGATAGAACAATGAGAGATATTTCACCGGATGTATACATGTGAAGCATCCGCTTGGCTTTACCACACACTACCAAATATGGTAGTGAAAGGCAGCCCAGTGGGAGAAGATGGAAGAAGATGGATTTTGCCCGACATTCAGCAGATTTTCTCATGGATGAAACTTTTGATATCAATACAGTTTTCTGTTACTAAAACTATAATATGTTATGAACAGAGTGGACAAAATGTTGTATACTTTACTATTTGCCCATAAAAAAAAAATCGCGTTGTTTAGAAGGCGTGCAAAGGCAAATTGAGTCATTGCACACGCGCACTTCACATAGTAGGCGTTCTCCAACGGAAATATATAGATGCATGCTAGAACGGGCCAATAGGATCTCGCTACCTCGTGCTTGGCTCTGCCCACCTCCTTGCTTGTTGTGCCCACTATGACTAATTTGTTCCCATTGGAAAGGACAGGCTGTGGTCTATCTTGGATTAGTATGAAACATATCTGTCTAAACCAAAATTGTGTATAACTAACCCAAGTTTGTAGCCTGCCTTCCGCTTTGGGATGACTCCCATTTTTAGGGAGGAGACATGAGCATCTCATTATATACGTATCTCTGGCTATCGCTAGCGATCTTGTGCATACCGCGCTTAAAACTAGATTAGATATATGTATTCATATTGTTTTTGCAAACGTTCTAAACAAGCAGGCCATACAAGTGAAATAATGTTCAGCAACTTAACTACTACTATAGTCCTCACCCGGGCATTTACGAAAGTGTCAAAAGTACCAAATGTGTCTGACACATGGTTATCTGAAACACAAAAGTTCTAGCTTGCAAAATATTTGCAATGCAGCTCCGAGGTAGACTACAAGTGAAGACTATCATCTAGGATGCACGAGCGCGTCCTTATCGAATTCTTAGGCGCATATTGAAGATGTTAAAAGTTATGGAAGGCCAAGCGATTCAAATTGTCCTATGGGCATTTTTACACGTGTTCATTACACCTGTTCCGTGTGCATTTACAGGTGATTAGAATGTTTGAATATTGTACTTCCAGACTCATGAAATTCTGCCATTGCACACTTTCTGAGCGCCTGTGTAGTAACGGGTACATTTCATACGTCTGAAATTACCACATTGTAGCCTGTCCCACCTCAATTTCAGTGGGTTTGACTTTGTTTGACTTCTGGCCTGTTGCGACGAATCGCTTACTCAGGGATGGAGGAGATGTTTCTAAATATAGATCAAATTGTTAAAAATAGTCAAGGCATTGGTGAGAATTGGAGGAAGAAATTAAAACACATTCTTCCAAATAGCATTACAACTACAAAGCTGACGCTGGCTAGCTAGCTTATTTTCATTGAAATAGCATGGCTAGTTAGCTAACTAGCAATAGTCTTCTGTCTAGCCTGTAACTAATGGTTGTTACGTTGTGGGACAGAGCAATAGTTCTTTGTACTTGTCATTTGGCTGAGACTAACATTAGTTTAGAAAATAATTGTTTACTTTGTGTATATTTGTTGTGTAATTGGTTGGCTTTGCTAAGTATCAATCTGAGATCTATTTGCTCAAGTTAGCTAATTTAGCTATTAGCTAATGTTTTAGGAGAACATGCTAGCTAGAATCTAGACAATAGAGAATGGGGAATAAGATCTGGCTGTTGCAGTGCCCAGACAAGGTGAGAGAACTGCTACAGATAAAAAGGTAAGATCGCTATCTTGAGTAGCTATATTTCAAGGTTGAACCATGCAATAGATATTTTATTGGCTTGCTAAATGAGCTGCTTTTCCTGAAAATGTCTATGATAAAGCTACAATCTAGAACTTTAAAAGTTATTCAGCTGTCCCCTTAGGATAACTTTTTGAAGAACCGTTGTTGCTTCCAAGTAGAACCACTTGATTCCAGTTGGGTTCTACCTGGAACCAAAAAGGATTATACTAAGGGGACAGCTGAAGAACACTTTTGGAACCCCTTTTTCTACGAGTGTATCTAGATGTTGTTCTAATGCAATGTCCATGTTACAGCCACAACATGATGATCATGTAGTCAAACATCTGAAGTCTAGCGAGGAGGAGAAAAGCCTGCTTTGGATCAGCTGTCACGTTCGTCATATGAATCGGACCAAGGTGCAGCATGGTATGCGTACATTCTTCTTTGATAAAGAAAGAACACTGAACAAACAACAAAACGTGAAGCTATATGAAATAGTGCAGACAGGCAACTAAACATAGAATAAGAACCCACAAACACAAAAGGGGAAAATGGCCACCTAAATATAATCCCCAAACAGAGACAACGATAAACAGCTGCCTCTGATTGGGAACCATATCAGGCCACCATAGACATATAAATACCTAAACCTACAAAACCCCTAGACATACAAAAACCCTAGACAATGCAAAAACTAGCATACCCACCCTCATCACACCCTGACCTAACCAAAATCTAAAGAAAACAGAGATATTAAAGGTCAGAGCGTGACATGAGCAAGGAAGAACAATAACAACTAGCTATATCAGATCAACATGTTCAGGAGAAGCAGGGAGAGAGCAAGCTAGTAGTAGTAACATTATTATTTGAAACCTCACATGCACATGTATCTGTATTATATTTAAGCGATAAGGCACCTCAGGGGTTTGTGGTATATGGACAATATACAAGGGCTGAGGGCTGTATCTAGGCACAACCAACCCCCAAGGTAAACAACATAATTGCAACAGTAAACAAGTAATATTGACTCATACCCGTGGTATACGGTCTGATATACCATGGCTTGCTATCTTGTTATCTGTCTCATGTACCAATCATCAACATGAACAAGACTGAATTCTGTTGAATTGTCAACTGGTCTAAATTCTTGTTAGGAAGATGTTGCTGTTCAAAATGACATGTTTATGACTGTTGATGTTCACAGGAATCTCCGAATGCTATGTTGAATGAGCACCATGGATGAAGGATGGGAAGGAAAACAGACAGCTTCTTTCGACCACATCTTCACCAAGTCATACAATGTTTGCTTCATGAACAATTCTTACATCTGAAATTATTACAGAATAATTTTAGTTTATTCTGTTCCTAATGCTGGATGTGAGTAATTTAGCAGGTCTATAGTATGTATTGTTTTGAAACGTTTATTTAATATCTATTCAGTCAACTAATTTATTTTGTGTTTGCTAAAAGAATGTATGTTTTGTACTGTTACTTTTTACATGCTGAAACAGTCTCATTAGTTTTGAGCTAGGCTATGATTGGGGAAATGTCTACTGTAAATGTTTATTTCCCTTAATGAGAACTTGGACAATGTCAGGGAATAAGTAGGATAAATGGACATACTATCAATGACAAAATAAACTGCAGAGGTAGCCTTAAAAGATAACATTAGATCTGTGCATGTTATTACTGGACAGACAGCTAGCCAGAGCAGTGACCACATTTTCACATGGATGTATATACAAAATGCAACATGTAAAGTGTTGGTCTCATGCGCTGAAATAAAAGATCCCAGACATTTTCCATAGGCACAAGAGGCTTATTTATCTCAAATGTTGTGCACCCTGGTCCTTCCTCCTGTCTCCGTAACAGTTTATACATTATTTTTTTAGAAAACATTTTAATTCAGCCTTTGTGGTTTGAAAAGTATAGTGACTATTATTGCTTTAATTTTCCAAACTATTTGGGTTTTGGAAAAGTAGGTACTTTTCGCAAAACCATCCCATCTGGTGGATGGAAAGAGTCATAATTTATATATATAATAATATAAATTATGACTCTTTCCATCCACCAATTTATTTTTCCTTTATATATATATATATATATATATATACGTATATACACACACACACTTCAGACAAGGAAAAATTCTGTATAGCTAAAAATTATGAAGCTTTTATGTACTTTTTTAAAAATACATAAATGCTTTTTTTTATCACAAAATGTGACGTTAGCTACTAAATACGTTTTTTTGGCAATTATCCAAAAACAACTACAAAAACGCCATTCCTTACCCAATAGGCTGAACTTGTGTAATGAACGCATGTAAAATACCCATAACAAGCGTTCTAATCACCTGTAAATGCACACTGAACAGGTGTAATGAACGAGTGTAAAAATGCCCATAACGTGTTCAAATCGCCTGTAAACACAAATTGGACATGTGAAAAAAATCACGAGTACAAAAAATGACATTTGACGCTTGAAAAAAGCAAGCGAAAAATGATAATTACAAGTGTTACGGTGTGTTCCGGGTATGACTATTTGAAACTCTTGGCCTTCCATACAGAAGAACTGTCCACATTACTTTTCCTCAGCCAACAAGTTGAGTAAAAAACAGCAAAAGCACCTGCCTATGTCAATCTACTATCCCCATAGTACAAACGTTTTCCCTTAATGAGCTTGTCCTTATGTGCGAGAAATAAATACTCCAAACATACTCTGAGGCACCGAGGTAAAAACAGTTTCAGGCTGGATATTGATGGATATTCACGCATTCAAACCTCAATAGCTTTCAAACCACAGACTCCAAATAAGTGTTGGAAAAATTGCGCACCGCATTGCACAGGTCTTATTTTTCACAATTTGGACATGAATTGACTTTGCAAAGCTAATAAATGTGGAAATGTGAGAAGTCTTTTGTATTCCTAGTTAAATGAGTTAGGGAGCCCAAACAATGTACAAACTGTTTTTACATTCAAATTTCAATAGCTCCATGGTCATATGACCTACTGACCTCAACAAGGTTCAGAATGTCCAGTGACTACCCTTCTATATTGCACACCCTTTAGTTTGTCCATCTTCATCACACATTTTTACATACATTTTTCAAACTTTCTCATTTCAATAGCTCCTTGGTCATGTGACCTACTGACTTCAAACAAGGTTCAGAATATACACTCAGTGGGTTTACACATTGCACACCCTTTAGTTTGTCCATTTTAATCTCACACACGATTTTACATTAATTTGTCTGCCCTGCCCGCATGAAGGACAGTGTCACTCACACACCTTTTCACTTGGGCCTTCTCCCTGGGGCCTTCCTGACCTCCAGGCAGGCCCGCTTTGACCTGGTGACCTCTGACTCCTGGCCTACACTCCCTGCCCTCTCCCTGGGCCTGAGAGTGTATAACTTACTCCCTGGAACTACAGACCTCCAGGCCTCCACACCTACTCTCCCTACCCTGTCAACTCCCCTCTCCCTTGGCCTTAGAGTATAGCTTACTCCCTGGAATTACTAAAATGTCTATAGTCCCGCTGTCAGGAACCACGTGCACCTAGTGACCCGAAACAGGCACTGTGCACCTGGCGACTCTGTGCTCCTGCTTTTTTCTGCTCACAGACTCCACTCCAACTTCCAGTCCCCACTCCACAGCCTGAGTGCTGCCCCCAGCCCCAGAGCCCGGCCACCCCTGCTTGGACTCGGGAGTTCCCCCCTGCCTTGATAGAGGCCTCCTTGTGCACCTTGTAACCCGAAACAGGCTCTGTGCTCCTAATGACCTGCCCGCTTTTTCTGCTCACTCACTCCAACCTCCACAGCCTGAGTGCTGCCCCTGCCGCCCCTGCTCGGACTCTGAGTGCTCCCCGCCTTGGGGGAGGCCTCCTCGTGCACCTGGTGACCTTTTGACTTCCACAGCGAGTCCCAACCTGACTCACAGTCCCAACAGAGGACGGGCCCGGGCGGATGGGCAACCACCACCTAGCCCCCTACCTATCCAGAGCCCAATGTCTTATGCCTTGTACCCGCCTGCCTGGACTCTCTCACACTCTGTGTCTGGCCTCTGGCCCCTGGCACTTCTACATGAACCTGGTAACCCGTAAGTAAAGAAGGACGATGGTGGAGGAAGACGCCTTGACTTTCAATAGATCGCAGCGAGTGAGCTGCTCTGCTACGTACGAAACCCTGACCCAGAATCAGGTCGTCTACGAGTGATTTAGCACCAGGTTCCCAACAAACATGCGGTGCACATCAGGAGAGGGGCGGAAACTCATCCGCCCGCACCCCAACCCCGTCACGAACGGCTCTACTCACCTGCCAAAAGAGGCAGGCTATCCCGGGCCAACCAAAGATCCACGGCGCTACGGTATCGTTACATTTAGGGGGGATTCTGACTTAGAGGCGTTCAGTCATATTCCCAATCAAGTACACCAAATGTCTGAACCTGCGGTTCCTCTCCTACTGAGCAGGATTACTATTGCAACAACACATCATCAGTAGGGTAAAACTAACCTTTCTCAAGACGGTCTAAACCCAGCTCACGTTCGCTATTAGTGAGTGAACAATCCAACACTTGGTGAATTCTGCTTCACAATGATAGGAAGAGCTGACATCGAAGGATCAAAAAGCGACGTCGCTATGAATGCTTGGTCGCCACAAACCAGTTATCCCTGTGGTAACTTTTCTGACACCACCTGCTTAAAAGCCTAAATTTAAGAAGGATTGTGTGGCCCCGCTTTCACATTCTGTATTCATACTGAAAATCAAGATCAAGCAAGCTTTTAACCTTCTGCTCCACAGGAAGTTTCTGTCCTCCCTAAGCTCGCCTTAGGACACCTGCGTTACCTTTTGACAGGTGTACCGATATAATCAAATTGGCATCCATTCGAGTCACGCCCGGTGGTATCCTCAGAGGCTTTTCTGTCTTACAAACTGGACATCTGTTTGCCGCTACTAACCTTCTGCGGAGTTGAGAACCAAATACCCATTGCAGTATCTAGCAGCACCATCAACCGGGTGTCGGAAGAAGCAACAGAAAATAATCATCCCCTTTCAATCATTTGCTTGCCAGGTCAACCATCTGGGACAGAGCCACAGGAACCACCTTTACCAGCACTTCATCGATATTCCTCACTTTGACATGAGGGGGTCACAGTCACCCCACGGGTGATTTGAGTGTGACCGGGACAGGTGGGTACGCTCTTTTGAATTTCATCAAGTTGACATTCAGTGATCCGTGCCCAGTGGGAACCTAGGATTCTTCCGTCCATTTTCTGGTTCCACAGCAAATCAATGGGTGTGGATGGTACTACCCACATCAGATGTAGGCCTCCCTCCCCAGACAAGCTGGAGATACCTCTCCCCACTTCGTACGGCACGAGCCAGATCCATGCAATGCGGGGCCAATGAGTTTAGTCTCTGCCTCGTCTAGTGAGCATAGAGGAGACCTCCCAACCTACAATGTGTGGGGCCGGCGAGCTCTGCCGCCAACTGCCGGACCCAGCCCCCCGCACACCACCCCGATGAATCACCACACGCAGCCCCTTGTGAGAGACAGCGAGATGGGCCGCACAACAAACTTCCAATGGCTCGAGCCCAGCTTCACACCCCATCCCGACCGACCCAGCCCTTACAGTCAATCCTTATCCCGAAGTTACAGATATTTTTTTGCCAACTTCCCTTACCTACATTGTTATAGCATGCCAGAGGCTGTTCACCTTGGAGACCTGCTGCGGATATGGGTACAGCCTGGCGTGAGATTTACACCCTCAATTTTCAAGGGCCAGAGAGAGCTCACCGGACGCCCCCAAAACCCCAACACTTTCCAGGGCTTGGGCCCCCCTCTCGGGGCAAACCCATTCCAGGGCACCCTGCCCTTCACAAAGAAAAGAGAACTCTCCCCGGGGCTCCCGCCAGCTTCTCTGGGATTGGTCGCGTTACCGCACTGGATGCCTCGCGGCGCCCATCTCTGCCAGTCCGTGGACATTCTGAAAGTAGTTTGAGGTCAGTAGGAGCTATTGAAATTATTATTACCAAGGAGCTATTGAAATTGTAAAGTTTTAAAAATGTATATAAAATTGTGTGAGATGAAAATGGACAAACTAAAGGGTGTGCAATATACAAGGGTAGTCTGTAGACATTCTGAACCTTTGAGGTCATTAGGTCACATGACCAAGGAGCTATTGAAATGAGAAGGTTTACAAAATTCATGTGAAATCGTTTGAGATGAAAATTGACTAACTAAAGGGTGTGCAATATAGAAAGGTAGTCTGTGGACATTCTGAAACTTTAAGGTCAGTAGGTCACATGACCAAATAGCTATTGAAATTAGAATGTTTACAAAACTCATGTAAAATTGTGTGAGATGAAAATGGACAAACTAAAGGGCGTGCAATCTGTAGTGCTACTGAGTGCACATTCTGAACCTTGTTTGGAGTCAGTAGATCACATGACCAAGGAGCTATTGAAATTCAGAAATTAAAATAAATCATTTTTAAAATAGTGCAAGATGTAAATCAACAAAAAAAAGTGTGTGCAATGTGTGCCTATGCCATCGGGTTAGCTAGAACCAGTTTATAAAGTTTTAGGAGTAATGGTTAAATAGCTATTGGAATATGAAAAGTTTTATTTGTCACTATATTAATTTTGGAAAGCACAATGGGGAGATATGTGTCAGGTGCGTGAATGAGGACCCAAAAGCGAATTAACAAAACAGAGTTTCTTTAATGACGAAACACACGTAGGCTCAGATGGACAGGCAGATTCCGACAGGACAGGACAAGGTTAGATGAACAGGCAGATTCCGACAGGACAGGACAAGGTTGCAGCAAACACGACGATAGTCTGGTTCAGGCATGAGTAACACAAACGAGAATCCGACAAAGACAGAAGCAGAAACAGAGAGAGATATAGAGACCTAATCAAAGGGAAAAAAGGGAACAGGTGGGAAAAGGGGTGAACGAGGTAGTTAGAGAAGACAAGGAACAGCTGGGGGAAAGAGGGGAAGAAAAGGTAACCTAATACGACCAGCAGAGGGAGACAAGGTGAAGAGAAAGAACAGGAACAGGACACAACATGACAATACATGACAATATGGCCTATTTCAGTCATGGATCAAATCATTCTGCTGGTGTTTTGACACTTATTCACAGTTTAAAGGTTACGTTCTAGAATCCACATCTTCACAAGATGGGAGATGGGTCATAGTAACTGTTAAACTTGACAATGCTATTTTCATCATCTGTAATGTATACGGACATAACTCACATGCTCCTAATAAGACCCTTTTTACCCAATTTACCAGGAAAGTACAGGATTTAAACAACAAATACTCTGAGGCTTTTCTAATTATTTCAGGGGATTTTAATGAAACACCTGATGCATCTGCTGATCGTTTTCCTCCTAGAACGAGTCAAAACCTTCAAAATAGTAACATTATCATTACATTCTGCAAGGATCTCTGTGTTGAGGATGCCTGGCGTTATTTCAATCCAGATGCTAAGGGTTATACCTGGACCAACAAAACTATGTCACGTAAATCTAGAATAGATTTATTCCTAATTTCCCCTTTTTTGTTACAATTTGTTATAGATGTAGATCATCAGTTGGCTCCCTTTTCTGATCATCACTTGATTTCCCTGAATTTACAAGCTACTAAAACATCAAAAGGTACTCGAGGATATTGGAAATGAAACAACACACTTCTTAAAGATACTGCTCTCATTGAAAACATCAAGTCATTAGCTAAATACATTTTTGCTAGAAAATACTTAGGTCATGGAAGTAGATGGGCATTTTTCAAATATAAAGTCAGAGTGGTAGTCTTTAAACGCGCCAAAGAGCTGATGCAATTAAAGAACCTTAGAGAAAAAGAGATGATGAGCAAGCTTGACAGTTTTCTAAAGAAAGATAATCTATCTGAAGAAGAATAGTCTCTTCAGGTCTTTACAACTAGAATTAGAACTGATTTACACGGATCTGGCGAAGGGCGCCTTTGTAAGGTCAAGAGCAAAATGGATTGAAGAGGGGGAAAGAAACACTTTTTTGCACTTGAAAAGAGAAACTACAAATGAAAATCTATAACTGCACTCAAAATTAACAATGTTTTATGCAAAGATCCCATTACAATATCATCAGTTGTCAATTCCTTTTATGAAAACCTTTACAGCTCTCAATTTCAGGAAGATGGTTGTGAAAGCTACATTTGCCACATTCAGAATTATGTCCCTGTAATTGAGGATGATTTCCACTCAGTTTGTGATTCACCTGTGTCAATTGAAGACATTAGAGAGGCTCTGAATTCAATGAAAAAAGGGAAATCACCTGGCCCTGATGGCCTGTCAGTTGAATTCTATACACAGTTTTGGGAGTTACTAGAAGACCCGATTTTCAATATGTTTCAAGATTGCATTAAAAATGGGGAAATGGTCTCCACTATGAAACAGGGCCTTATTTCAATGAAGCCCGATAAAGACCCTTCTCTCATTGACAATTGGAGATCAATTACTTTATTAAATGTTGATTACAAATTGATTGCTCTGGTTTATGCCAAAAGATTAAAGAAAGGAATAGATACCACTATAAATGGGACTCAAACAGGATTTATGAAGGGCCGTCACATAAACTCTAACATTCGTTTAGTCTTGGACCTTATAGATTATTCAGATATTCCTGACCTTGTCTGGAAAAATGCAGGGTTAAGGCCTTACAATTGACTTAGATGCGGTTGTCCTATTTTTGGACTTCTGTAAAGCCTTTGAAACAATTGAACATTAATTTATTTTTAGGTCTCTTAAACTTTTTGGATTTGGTGAAAATGTTATTAAAGTATTTCGCATGTTTTACAAAGATATAAATATTTCTGTGCTACTAACCTTAAAACTACCAAAAGAATTAAGGAACAACAGAAGTGTACGACAAGGATGCCCAATTTCGCCATTTTTATTCATTTTGGTTGTGGAACTTCTATCTCTAGATATTCTGAATAATGTAAATGGCTTAACCATTTTTAACAAAGAAATCAAAATCTCCCAATTGGCTGATGATACTACTCTTTTCTTAAGAGACAAAGACCAGGTCGCCCATGCCCTTAATGCTATAACTGCATTTTCTATTGCATCAGGATTAATGCTGAATGTTTCTAAATGTGAAATCTTATGTTAATTTGACTCTGATGATAAAGAAATAGAAAATATTCCTGTAAAGGACTGTGTTAAATATTTAGGAATAAATTTGTCAAATAAACACTTAGTCAGACAACATTTGAATTTCTCTCCTAAAATTAAGAGAACTAAAAATATATTTAATAATTGGCTACAAAGAGATCTTTCTATAATTGTGAGAGTACTTCTGTCCAAGGCAGAGGGACTGTCTCAAGTTATGTGTATAAGACTTCATCTGGAAAAATAAGTCTCACAAACTAAAAAAAAGAGCTGGGTTGGATTTATTTTTTTATTTACCCCTTTTTCTCCCCAATTTCGTGGTATCCAATTGTTGTAGTAGCCCGTACGGGCTCGGGAGAGACGAAGGTTGAAAGTCATGCGTCCTCCGATACACAACCCGGAAGCCAGCCGCACCAATGTGTCGGAGGCTACACCGTGCACCTGGCAACCTTGGTTAGCGCGCACTGCGCCCGGCCCGCCACAGGAGTCGCTGGTGCACGATGAGACGAGGACATCCCTACCGACCAAGCCCTCCCTAACCCGGACGACGCTAGGCCAATTGTGCGTCGCCCCACGGACCTCCCGGTCGCGGCCGGTTACGACAGAGTCTGGGCGCGAACCCAGGGACTCTGATGGCACAGCTGGCGCTGCAGTACAGCAGCCTCCCGGCCAGGGTTGGATTTTGTTGACATAAATAACACTTTCAAGATAAACTGGTTGAAAAAATGTTCAATACTGATTCAATATGGTATTTCATTCCAAACAATGTGTTTAATAAATTGGGAGGTCTTCAATTTTTACTGAAATGTAACTATATTCCTGAAAGATTACCTGCTAAATTGGCATGGTTTCACCAACAATGGCCTGGAAAATATGTTTCCTGCACAATTTTTCCCCACATAAAGCTCTTTTGTTGAATAATTCAGACATAACTGTAAGGAATAAGTAATTGTTCTACGCCAACTGGCATGAGAGGAATATTGACTTTGTTCTTGATATTTTTGACAACAAGGGTAATATTCTCACATATGAACAATTTATAACATTAAAATAGTTTCCAATACCTTTCAGATAGTTTATTTCTGTGATCAAAGCCGTTCCCAGTGGTCTAACTACACTTATGAAAACTCATCTTAATTTTGGGAATGATCACAAAGTTTATACAGAACTCAGATTGGAAGGCGTGGGCTTACTTGAGAGATCTTGTTGTAATAAATATATAAGACAAATCCTTCATTCACAAAACCAACTTACACCGAGAGAAAAGTTTTTCTGGAACATGCTTATTCCTGACATTGTCTGGAAAAATGCAGGGTTAAGGCCTTACAAATATTGTATACCAAACAAAGTTAAGGAAGTGCACACAAAATTTTACATAAGGTATATCCATGTAATTCTATGATTTCCACATTTGTGGCTATTGATGATATCTGCGTTTTCTGTGAAAAACAAGGTGAGAATCTCTCTTGTCCTTTGAAGGTAAATTTGTGTCAGAATTTTGAGAAATCCTTGCAAAGTACTTATTTACCATTATGAACACTGCCTATATTTTAGACATGAAAGATATAATATGTTACTATTGCAATAACAAAACCACTGAAATTATTGTTAACTTTTTTTATTCTTGTTGCCAAATACTTTATACACAAACAAAAATTCCAAAATTATATTTTTCTGATTGAATTTAATTATCTGATTAAAACATTAACCCTAGTGAATAACAACAAGAATAACATCTTCATGAATCATTATAATAAGATATTTTCAGAGTGAATATAATTGCACTTAAATTGTTTATTTTTTGTATTATTTTATTGATATTTTTTGTATGTTTGAGCATTGTTAATACCTGTGTTTGGTTTGTTAGACATGTTTGATGTAGCAATGTAGGTTGATTTTTGTATTATGATTTTTTATATATATATATTTTTTTTATTTTAATTTTAAATACCCTGTCCTCAGTGTGTCCGGATTCCCCTTTCCCACGATATATTCAAACGTCAGTATGCATTCTACAAATTGTGGATTAGACAAAATATGATAACACAACAACAACTGATGGCAGTAGCTAACTACTGTAGCTAACATCTGTAGCTAGCTAGCAAGCAATGCTAAATGGATTGTAAACAGGTTAGCATAACTCTAGCTAGCCAAACAAAAAAGCATTTTGCTAAATATTAGCTAGCTGGCTAGCATTAATGAGGCCAGCAACATCTTATAATAGGTGTCCCTCGGTCCCAAAACACAAGTTTTCTGGAGACTTGTGGGAGGAGTGCTGGTGAAGTCACCCACTGTATGCGCTTTCGGTAGCCTGGTTGTGTCTAGACCAACGCTTCCTTCGATCACACCGATAGTGTATTTGCGCAAAAGAGTACGAGCAGCACCATCTGGATATGAATGCAACAAAAGTTCAACATTCACCTTCTGCTACCATTTCTGTCAAACCATCTACGCATACAGTTTGGCATACAGTTTGAAGCATTTGTACCCTACCGAACGCACTGCAATTGCCTCTGCAGCACAATGCCTCAAGGCAAAAGCAGCATTTCATTGGAAAGGAATGTCATTCTGGTGTACCAAACTGCAAAGAAGCTGTCGGTGTGTTCGAAGTGTGAGGGGAAATAAGCACACAATGCAGGCCTGACCACCTCCAGAAATGGTCAGACAGATCTCAACATGACTTTTGTGCGAAAAGAAAGTTGCTGTGTTTCAATGGCATATGAGGAAGTGTTAATAAAACAATCGCCTTAACATTACTATCACCTCATAAAATGTCCAGGTTTTAAATTCAGTTTATGGTTAAATAGTTGCAAAATGTTAAATCCCTCTGCTCAGATTGCAAGGTGTGTGATGTTGCAGTGTACAACAGACACTGTCCTTTCTCTCCTACACAAACAGGTTCTTAGGCTGTCCCCATAGGATAACCCTTTTTGGTTCCAGGTAGAACCTTTTTGGTTCCAGGTAGAACCCTTGTTGGTTCTATGTAGAGTGGAACCCTCTGGAGAAAGAGTTCTTCATGGAACCAAAAAGGATCTTCAAAGGGGGGGACAGTTAGAGAACCTTTTTAGGTTCTAGATAGCACCTTCTTTTCTAAGAGTATCTGAATGAACAGTGCCTCAAGTATGTTGACAGAATCATTATATTTGTCAAACATGACTGGCGTTTAGCCTATATATATGTAATTAAAAGTCTCATTAATGTTTGTCTACATTTTCAGGCACCTCCCTCATGTTAGCTTGGTCTGGATATGACAGGCTGTAGCCAATACGCATAGGCTATAACCTACTCTTTGACATGTAGGCTAATTATTTATGTACATTTACATACACTTACTTTTTAAATAACAGATGGTGCTCTTATTTACAATGACTGCCTACTCTGGCCAAACTCTAACCCGGACGATGCTGGGCCAATTGTGCTCTGCCCTATGAGACTCCCAATCCCAGCCGGTTGTGATACAGCCTGGAATTGAACCAGGGTCTGTAGTGACACATCTAGAACTGAGATGCAGTGCCTTAGACCGCTGCGCCACTCAGGAGACCATATGCTTACTTACAAGCCCTTAATCAACAATGCAGTTTTAAGAAACTTAATTGCTGTGATGAAGAAAATGCTGTAACAATTAACGACAAAACTACATCACCCTCAGAAAAATATCAGAATCAGACAACAGAATAGCTACTTAACAGAACAGCTACTGCTTTTCAAATCAATTTAATTGGCTACTTTGGTTAATGGCCTTGGTGCCCTGGCAGATGGCCTTGGTGCCCTGGCAGATGGCCTTGGTGCCCTGGCGGTTTGGGCAACTCTTGAGTGCCAAATGACCTTGCCCCTAAAATCACGAAATTCCAGCAGTGGCCCAGGGACACTAATCATACATTTTTTTTTTTTTATGTTTCCACATGTCCTGACTTATCATCAGGTGAATGATAATGGCAAGGAGAAATAATCAACATTTAAAATGAATAGATTTGGTAGGTCGTTTTTCATTATTTTGACCTCCCCACATTACAATTGGAAGAGGAAGTGTAAACTCTAATATAGCCTATTATCTATAAAGGTAATTCCAAAGTCCAAACACATTTAAGCAACAACAAAAAAATGAAAACGAGCAGCTGTTTTGCTGGTTAAACAAAGGTTAGCCATGTGTTGGCAAAAATGTATGTCCTAGTCAAGAAAGCTTACCAGCCGCACTGGTATTCTATTTATTCACTGGTGCTTTTTGTATTTAACCAGGCAAGTCAGTTAAGAACACATTCCTATTTACAATGACAACCTTTTTCACCATCTCAGCTCGGGGATCCGGTCTTGCAACCTTTCGGTGATTGGCCCAACGCTCTAACCACTAGGCTACCTGTAGGCTACCTGTAGGCTACCTGTAGGCTACCTGTAGGCTACCTGTAGGCTACCTGTAGGCTACCTGTAGGCTACCTGTAGGCTACCTGTAGGCTACCTGTAGGCTACCTGTAGGCTACCTGTAGGCTACCTGTAGGCTACCTGCCGCCAAGTGTAATTGGCTTCAATGAGTGTAATTCGCGCAATATTAGGTGTTGAGAAATAAAGTTGACATCATTATAAAGAAGACATTCTCCTTTTTTATACTGTAGGTAGCCTATGTAATTCAAAATGTATTTATTATGTTGTTGCTAGCGATATTTATTAAAACATTGGGGGGAGGGAAATCAACTTTTTTTGTGGACCCCCTACAGTACAGGTCGAACACTCCTGCTGAAGCCTGAAAACCCGGTTTTCGGATGTTGTGGCAAGAACATCATATTTTTCGTCAGGTTGTGACGCAATGCTCTGGACAGCTGTGCAGTTTCCGACAATCACTTCTACTTTCACTCGCCCCCAAAGCGTACATAGTCTGCCTCACTGATGCCAATCGAACCCAAACTAAACCACTCCTCCCAGTTCCGATATCTTTTATTATTCAAACTGAGCTGGAAACCTGCTAGACCACCAGGGATTCTGGGATCTGGATTCTGGGATCTGGATTGGGCATGGCTGCAGGTAAATAGGCTTCACTGTCCCCTTTCACCTGATATTTCAAACTAACTCATCTTCATTCCAGAGTCACATGGTGGTTTAGTGCTAAAGTTAGCCATGCTACGCCTAGGTGGGAGCATTGTTCTACGCCGCCGTCAGTCAACACAAATCATCCTGAAGTCGCACTGAAGTCCGATAGGATGTTGCGGCACTACGGGGGGCCTGAGTTGGAATGAAAACGTGTTATATTGGTAGCCTACATCATAACAGAACAGGTATGGTGCTCTGCCTTCAAAGCTTTTGTTTGTCAGGTGAAAAATGATCAAACTGGTTTAGATGACATTCAGACGTCATTGCTGTGATGGAGAAAATGCTGTAACAATGAAGGTTAAAACTATAACACCCTCAGAAAAATATCAGAATCAGACAATATATCACAATCTTATTTGTTGGAATCAAGAGGGAATTCCTTTTGGGATTTCTAATAGCAAATAAACATTCAACATCTTTATTTTATCAATATCTTGATGACAATAATATCTCTCAATGCTCGAGACCTGAGAAGACACTACTGCCTCTTTTGTCAATCTGATGAGGTAAAACACATTTTTAGATTAGCCCATAAATCGGATAATAACCAACTCTGTAAAGAACTTGTTTGGTGAGAAACGCCACCCACAACTATTCTCTGGTTAAGACGTGTGAATGCTGCTGGGTATGTCAGACCAGAAGGAGTTTCAGTATCAAGGACTCTTTTCTAAAACAGGTATGACAACTTCACGGTCTCTGCGTGTTTATTTTTTTATTAAAAAGTTTCTTAATTGATCAGAGTTTAGGATAAATCTTTATTTTAATATTAATTTATTTAATCTCTCCTGGACATAAAGGATGACAGATGTAGCTGTACCAATGATTTAGACCGTTTGGAATTTTATGGAGAGCTACTCTCTCTCCGACCAATGAATGAATGCGATCATGCGCAGCTGGCAAAAATAATTGCTGTCCTTTATGAAATTACAATGTTCATGTAAAAATGACCAAATAGACTGACCGTTTAAAGCAAAACTAACACAACTATTTCTTATGGTGAACCTGAACAATCTAAATAAAATCTGAATGATTGCAAACCCCAACAGAAGTTGGATGTGAATTGCGTCCACTCCAGGAGGCTACACAACTCCCTCCGGTAAAACGCCTTCTACAGCGCATTTGGTGACAATAACACAGCAAATTACATTGGTTGTCGCTCAACTAATAGTCTATGATTTGACATTGTGAAAGCCATTTTACAAGCATCTGAATGCTGATGTAGGAATAGCCTATTAGAACAATTAGAACAGGGATATGCCTACCTCTCGTTGGCACGAGAAACTGTGTATGCGCTATGCAGCTACATGCATAACAGTTTGAACTGAAGGAGAGGAGCTTTAATTCAGTCGTAACAGATAAGAGGTATTTTTCAAAATAAACAATATGAGGAAAAACACCTGTAATGTTTGAATCTGTTTTCTGACTGATTCATGCTTAATTTGGATTGGTTTAGGATTCATCACTCCAGAGAACCGTTTCCACTGCTCCAGAGTCCAATGTCTGCAAGCTTTACACCACTCCAGCCAACACATGGCATTGTGCATGGTTATCTTAGGCTTGTGTGTGGCTGCTCGGCCATGGGAACCCGTACGAAGCTCCCGACAAACAGTTATTGTGCTGATGTCCCTTCCAGAGGCTGTTTGAAACTCGGTAGTGAGTGTTGCAACTGAGGACACAATTTTTCGCGCTACGCACTTCAGCACTCGGCGGTCCTGTTCTGTGAGCTTGTGTGACCTACCACTTCGCAACTGAGCCGTTGTTGCTCCTAGACGTTTTCACTTCACAATAACAGCATTTACAGTTGACTGGGGCAGCTCTAGCAGGGAAGACATTTGATGAACTGACTTGTTGGAAAGATGGCATCCTATGACAATGGCACATTGAAAGTCACTGATCTCTTCTGTAAGGTCATTCTACTGCCAATGTTTGTCTATGGAGATCGCATGTCGGTGTGCTCAAACGGGTGTGGCTGAAATAACCGAATTCACTCATTTCAAGGGGTGTCAATGTAGTGTATGTATTTAGGCTGCTGTCTGTCTGTTTTGAAAACATTAAGAACACTTTCCTAATAATGAGTTGGACCCTCCCGTTTGCTCTCAAAACAGCCTCAATTCATCAGAGCATGGACTCTAATGGGTGTGAAAAGCATTCCACAGGGATGCTGCCCATGTTGACTCCAATGCTTCCTACAGTTGTGTCAAGTTGGCTGGATGTCCATTGTGTGGTGGACCATTCTTGATACACACAGGAAACTGTTGAGTGTGAAAAACCCAGCAGCGTTGCAGTTCTTGACAGAAACCAGTGCGTCTGGTACCTACTACCATACCCCATACCCAGTTTCTTAAAGTCTTTTGACTTTCCCATTCACCCTCTGAATAGCACACATACACAATCCATGTCTCAATTGTCTTAAGGCTTAACAATCCTTCTTTAACCTGCCTCCTCCACTTCATCTCCACTGATTGAAGTGGATTTAATAAGTGACATCAATAAGGGATCATAGCCTTCGCCTGGATTCACCTGGTCAGTCTATGTCATGGAAAGGGCAGGTGTTCTTAATGTTTTGTACACTCAGTGTAAATGTGATGATGTTGATAGGTTTATCTCTAACAGCTTTGCTATCACCCAGTCATGGTGAACATCCAGGACCACCAGCAATAGTTTTTTTGTGTGTGAGTGACCATGTCTACACCTCTATCACCTCCTCCCCCTCTCCTTCTCTCGCCCCAGACCCAGCCATGAGGGACCGTCTGAGCCACATGCAGGAGCTGTCCCAGTCCAATGGCCATGTGGAGCAGATGGACTATGCAGAGTCCGGGGAGTCCGTCTCCGGGGACTCCATCAATGTGGACCTGGAGGAGGAGCTCCCTCATCAGGCTGTGGTGTGGGACAATACCCCTGAACTGGAGGAGGTATTCTCCCAGTCCCAGCAGGTCCACCGTGAGGTCCAGCTTATCCGCCTCGAGGTCAAACGCCTACGTGAGCAGAACTCACGCGTGCTCCAGGGCACCACTAGGATGTCAGTCGTTAAGAGAGACTCCAACGCCATCGCAGCTGACATTAAGGCCCGTGCTGAGGGTGTGCTGACGTGCCTCAAGGACATGGACTCCACAGTGCGGGAGCTGGAGGCAGCGCATGGCTCCAACGCCGCCGTGACTCGCATCGCCAGGACCCAGTACGCCTGCCTGAGCAACAGCTTCCGTGATGCCATGTTCGACTACAATGAGACAGAGATGAGCCACAGGGAGAGTTGCAAAGCCCACATTCAGAGGCAGATGGAGATCGTGGGACGGGAGGTGACTGGTGAGGAGGTGGAGGAGATGATCGAGACAGGCCAGTGGAATGTCTTCAATGAGAACATCCTGTCAGAGGGTAAGACAGCGCGCTCGGCGCTCAACCAGATCGAGAGCCGCCACCGAGAGCTGCTGGACCTGGAGAGCAGGATCCAGAGCATCCATGAGATCTTCCTGGATGTGGCTCTGCTGGTGGAGGAGCAGGGCCCCATGATGAACACCATCCAGACCAATGTCCAAAAAACAGATGTGGCCATCCAGGAGGCACTGGTCAAAATCAGCAAGGCCAAGCGCCACAACAAGAACAACCCCTTCAAGAAGATGTTCTGCTGCTGCTTCCCCTGCGTCAAATGAGGCAGAGACTGAGGAAGAAGACTGGGCAGTGTTGTAGTACTCAGTCCGGTCTCAAGATGGTCTTGTCTCGGTGTCCTGTCTTGACTTGGTCGCGGACATTGAGGACTCATAATTTCTTCCTGAGACCAGCCGACACCAGCGGAGTAAAAAACTCAGAATTATCCGCTTCCATTCAGCTAATTCATAGATTTTTTGTAGCCTTAGTTATCTATCATCTGTTAGAAAACAGTCAAATCTCGCTGAACCCTCCTATCAACCCTACTAAATCAGAACCCTCCTATCACCCACCCTTGGATACCAATGGCAATATATACTTTGGAAGAGTCTGTGAAATAATTATATTATTGCCTTTTTTAAATATGCTTTTCAGGCACTGAAGTACATCTAAATCAACATATATCAATGGCTTTCTAGAATAAGAAAAAACACGGTTATTTTCTGCTTTAGAAATGTTTGTTTTCTACCCTCCTATAGTTAATTCCCTCTACCCTTAACAGTATATAAACTGTGAGATAATAATGATTAAATTAAAGTGTACTTTATTGTTGTTCTCTGTCTGAACATTAAATCCACAACTTTAAACGAGAATAAAATTAAGAATACTTTTTGTCAAGAGTATTTTGTACACAAGCACAATGTCACATTTACTTTGACTACCAGTCACAATATAGTTGACACAGAGTATGGTCTCTCTCTGTCTCTCAAATGCAATATACTTTAACACAATGAGTCTCACCGTAGCGCTGGTGCATTCTGGACTTCTAACCCATTTTAAACATGTTTATTTTCTCTATGACCTCACAAGCTACACAAGAGGCGTTAGAAGCTAAGGGGTTATTCTACATAGAAGATCATAGGAAATCCCAGGACATAGTATCTATAACACTGTAATAAGCTCACAAACTCCAAACTCCACACAGTTATCACTGACTAGCTGGATATACATTTCCCTCTGAGCAAACCATTTCTGCACTTACAGCATTCATATAAATTCATTATGATCAGGTTTTTTCTTTGGCAGACTTAATTTTTTTGATTGACATTTGTCAATAAAACCTGTGAATGCAACTGTTTTTGTGAAATTGTTTTGTGCTATACTTGCAGCCCTGGTTGTCCTGAAAATTGTGAGGATAAATATAAGGATAATGAAAGTAAAATAAATGAGAAGCCCATTTTTGCTGGGGTCTCGGGACAGATACTGTAGGGTTAATGGTATGAATGGCAGGTCAATGTTGCTAAGTGATACACAAAAACAACAGCAACAACAATCAGAATAGTAGCTATTAGCTTTAATACTAAACCCACATAATGTGCTGCAAACTCTATCACATCAGACCTTTCCCCAAAAGTATACAAAGCAACTATGCAGAGGTTGTTGATTCTGCTCTTCACAAGTCCTCATTGTCAGCCCTAGCTATGTAAACACAGTTCCCAAAAACAGCACTAAAGCTGTATTGGAAAACCCCTGTATGTTTCTCTCTCTCTCTGTCTTTCTCTCTGTCACTCTCTCTAAAATCCTATTTGCCCAAATAATGCATGACCATTACGCGTTGCCACAAAGATCTGAATTGACCAGCTAAACAGAGCGCCTTATCTTTACAGTTCAATACAATCACCATGATGTCCCCTATGTCCAAGATGCTGTTTGAGATACACGAGAAGGATGCATGAATTACTCAAAAAACGAGCGCTTAACCCACCTAAGAAGAGGGTGTCAATAGCACAGAACCAAGATGCAACTGCTTTGAATATCATGGTCTGTCTGTGCAATTGACCTACTGGACATTTGCCTTTAGAACAAGTCATATCTAATAGGAATAATGACGGAATGATATATTTAATAAAAATGTATTACATAGACTGCTGCGCCACTACAGACCCAGGTTCAATCCCGGGCTGTATCACAAACGGCCGTGATAAGGAGTCCCATAGGGCCCCAGCGTCGTCCAGGTTTGGCCGGTGTAGGCCGTCATTGTAAATAAGAATTTGTTCTTAACTGACTTGCCTACGTATTTAAATAAATACAAAATAATGACTGAGTATCACTCTCCATATTTTCAAGCATAATATATATATATGCATGTGTATATGTAGCAGGAAGGTCCAGTAGGTAAAACGTCTAAGGTGATTTTCCCTCCAACAGCAGTGTGTTGGTTAGGATAAATAATCATTAACAGGGAATAGACTCACACTTCACTGAGCTGGTGTTGAGAGAGGACAGCAGTGTCCAGGGCCACACACACGCGCACACACACACACAAACACACTATTTCTCTTATCAACAGAAACACTTCACATCACTGCATGCTGAAGACTTCAGCTGGGCAGTCGTTTTAAACTATGGATTCTAACATTGATCTCACTGCAGTCAAACAGGCCTGGATCACACACATAGGCCTTTATTGTGTGTGTGTTCTTGTGTTTAATCACTGATGTTTGTCTAAATATGGCTAGGATGTTTGTCAGATTTTATAGAGATTTTGTGAGAATAAGATGGCCTGAGAGTGTAATACTTAAAACTTGTCTCATCGCACTCTAGCGACTCCTCAACTTTCAGCTTCATTAAATAGTACCTGCAAAACACCAGTCTCAACGTCAACAGTGAAGAGGCGACTCCAGGATGCTGGCCTTTTAGGCAGAGTTGCAAAGAAAAAGCCATATCTCAGACTGGTCAATAAAAAGAAAAGATTAAGATGGGCAAAAGAACACAGACACTGGACAGAGGAACTCTGCCTAGAAGGCCAGCATCCCGGAGTCGCCTCTTCACGGTTGACGTGGAGAGTGGGCTAACTGCCGGAATGGACATAGCCACAGGCAAAATCCTTGAGGAAAACCTGGTTCAGTCTGCTTTCCACCAGACACTGGGAGAGGAATTCACCCTTCAGCAGGACAATAACCTAAAACATAAGGCCAAATCTACACTGGAGTTGCTAGCCAAGAAGACAGTGAATATTCCTAAGTGGCCTAGTTACAGCTTTGACTTAAATCTGCTTGATAATCTATTGCAAGACCTGAAAATGGTTGTCCAGCAATGATCAACAACCAATTTGACTGAATTTAATTCATGTAATTTCATTTAAGAATTTTGAAAAGAATAATGGACAAATGTTGCACAATCCAGATGTGAAGAGCTCTTAGAGACGTACCCAGAAAGATTCACAGCTGTAATCTCTGCCAAAGGTGCTTCTACAAAGTATTGACTCAGGGGTGTGAATACTTATATAAATTATATACTTCTGTATTTTCAATCAATTTACAAAAAATTTGGAAAAACATGTTTTCACTTCGTTATTATGGGTTATTGTGTGTAGGTAGATGAGTGAAAAAGACAAAGTAAATGTAATCCATTTTGAATTCAGGGTGTAACACAACAAAATGTGGAATAAGTCAAGGAGTATGAATACTTTCTGTATGTGATCGTATACAAATGTAAAGGTACTGTACGTGATTGTATACAGTAGCCCCCCCCTCTGACCATCCACTCAAGAAATAAACTGCTGAATTTAGATGGTGATCCCTGGTATAGAGTATATGCACACAAACACACACCATCATCGTCATCATTCTCTGCTACACTTTTTAAACAGAGGGAGGCAGTGCAAGGCTCCGTGTCAGTTTCATGCATTAGTTTCAAGACAAGTTGAGCGGTAGACGTAACATAGTAAATGTAGATCCGGGACACTCCAATTAGAATGATATGTTACGTTGAGTTTGGCATGTATTCATTTCTGGATGTCCATCATCCATTTTGTATGATATGTTAGGAATTACAATTTGCATATGTTACAAATTTGCAAAACGTATGATGTGTTATGAATTCCAATTTGTTGTAGCTAACATTAGCTTGAGCTATGTGGCTAACGTGAGCTAAGATAGGGGTTAAGGTTAGGGGCTAGATTAAAGGGTTAAGGTTAGGGGAAGGGTTAGCTAACATACTAAGTAAATCAAATCAAAGTTTATTTGTCACGTGCGCCGAATACAACAGGTGTAGTAGACCTTACAGTGAAAAGCTTACTTACAGGCTCTAACCAATAGTGCAAAAAATATGTTAGGTGAACAATAGGTAAGTAAAGAAATGAAACAACAGTAAAAAGACAGGCTATATACAGTAGCAAGGCTATAAAATGCCTTAGGTAACCTTCTATCTTATGTAACCATAACAAACGTAACATATATGATACTAATTTGAGTGTCCTGGATATACATTTTACTATGTTACGTCTAGTCTATGAGACCAGGCTGCAACCAAGCATTTCGTATTATTCTGTACGTAAATCTGTAAAACTCAATTTACATTTGTTATGTTTCATATGGTATGTATTAATTTGTGGATGTCTATCACCCGTTCCATATTATATTTTACGAATTACAATTCGTATTATATGTTACGAACTTTCAAAACAAACAATATGGAACGAATTTGAAAAATGTATGATATGTTACGAATTCTAGCTAGGTGGATAATGTTAGCTAGCTGGCTAACGTTAGCTAAGGAAAGGAAAGGTCAGTTGTACAACTGAATGTATTCAACTGAAATGCTCAGGGGAAGAATGACAGATTTTTACCTTGTCAGCTCTGGGATTCGATCGATGCTCCTACCCACCAGGCCACCTGTCACCCCTAGGCTAGGGGTTATGGGTTAGGGGGTTAGCTAAAAGGGCTAAAATAAGGGTTAGGGGAAGGGTTAGCTAAAAGGGTTACGGTTAGGGGAAGGGTTAGCTAACATGCTAAATCCAGTAGTTGCAAAGTAGCTAAAAAGTAGTAAGTAGTTGAAAAGTTGCTAAATTGCTGAAGTTGTCCGTGATGTCATTTGAACTCGCAACCTTTGGGTTGCTAGGTGTTCGTTTTTGCCATATTTTTCTTATGTAACCATATCAAACGTATCATATCAAACTAATTTGAGTGTCCTTGGATTTACATTTACTATTTTACGTCTAGTCTATGAGACCAGTCTGTGTGAGAAGGACAAGATCACTTGACAGGCATTGGCTAATAAGAATTGAGATATCTGAGTGAGACATGTGAGAGGTGCTTCGGATCGTGGTGATTGGAAGCCATACTTATTATATTCAGCCCAAGGGTACAACAGCCACTTTGGCCTCAAGGCATGGATTCTTTTACAGGGCATTACGGCCACACAAGGGGGCCGTTGATGCCGCTGGGAAATTCGAGGCCGGGTCCCTGGGCAAGTAAAGGCTGAAGACCCCTGTTCTAGTTAATAGGCTATGTTAGAGTTTACACTTCCTATTTCAATTATAATGTGAAGAGACCAAAGAAATGAAAAACTATCTACCAAATCTATTCATTTGAAAATGTTGATTACTTCTCCTTGCCATTATCATTCACCTGAATGCCTGTCCCAGGATCGCCGGTTTGCCCGGGCAAGGAAATGTTGAATACAACTCCCATTGCTAGGCCGGAGACATGAGCATATCGTCATTATATACAGATCTCTGACTAAAATGAACAGCTTGATATGCTTAAAAACATGGCATGCTACTCCATCCTGGTGGAGTACAGAAGATCATGCATTTGAATCTCACTGATGTCATGTCACAATAAAAAGGAAATGTGTTCTCATGATTACTGTCTAAGAAAATAAATGTCTATCTGTGCTTGGAGTTTAAAAAAGTTAACCCAAAAGAACCTAGCAGTGTTATTAAAAGTGTTATTGAAGGTTTTAAAGAATGTATTCAAAAATATCCAAATAACCTATAATTTCCATTCTCAGTGTTAATAAAACTTCCCAGGGAAACTTTCAAGGAACCAGAGTAAAACGTTCTCATAACCTCCCTGCAACCTAAAAATAAACATTCCCAGAACAGCCTAAATGTTCACTTCTGTTCTCAGAACATAAATATGTCTTTGTTCAAAACATGTAGACCTAATGGTTTCATAATGAGCTGCATATCAGATTTAAGTTTGTATGTTATTTTGGTGTTCATTGTGCATGAATCATCATCAAAGTGGAAATCTGCAGTTGCAACATACATTTTGGGACTTTTTAAAGAGGTTCTACGGTACTTTTATATACTTTTTAACCAGTAGTTCACTGCTATGTGCCTCTTGCTAGCTGTCACTCAAATGGCGAGGGGGTGAAGGGCATTGGCTACATCTCGAATTGCTTGGGGGCTAGCCCACATGGAGGAAAATGGCATAGCACATTGTCCAGAAAAACACTTTCAAACTAGAGATTGGTGTCTAATTGAGGTAAAACAGTAATTCTACTTATAGATTATGCATGTATGAACTACAAATTGACACATCCAGCCCAAAGTGGAGGTTTAAAAAATACTTTGAATTCGCCAAAATTCCAGAACATGTCTTTAAGTAATGATATTATTCCATCCTCGCTATATGAGCCACGTTACAATAACCACCAACTGGGTAACATTGAGAGTGGTTACATTTCTCCAGCACCATCCCCAAGTTATTGATCAAAACAGTGTCTGGGTTATCGCTTTGTTATTGTTTGAACTGCAGATTGCCCTTTAATGTAGGCCTAGTTTGGGCACTTTTGTAGACTTCACCACACCAAAGGTTCAACTTTGCATCTCTCTCTCGAAAGTGAAAAGAGACTGTTTGGCCCTGTCCGGGGGTATCATCGGATGGGGCCACAGTGTCTCCTGACCCCTCCTGTCTCAGCCTCCAGTATTTATGCTGCAGTAGTTTATGTGTCGGGGGGCTAGGGTCAGTTTGTTATATCTGGAGTACTTCTCCTGTCTTATCCGGTGTCCTGTGTGAATTTAAGTATGCTCTCTCTAATTCTCTCTTTCTCTCTCTCGGAGGACCTGAGCCCTTGGACCATGCCTCAGGACTACCTAGCATGAGTACTCCTTGCTGTTCCCAGTCCACCTGGCCGTGCTGCTGCTCCAGTTTCAACTGTCCTGCCTGCGGCTATGGAATCTAGAGACAGCAGGAGTGGTAGAGATACTTTTAATGATCGGCTATGAAAAGCCAACTGACATTTACTCCTGAGGTGCTGACTTGCTGCACCCTCGACAACTACTGTGATTATTAATATTTGACCATGCTGGTCATTTATGAACATTTGAACATCTTGGCCATGTTCTGTTATAATCTCCACCCGGCACAGCCAGAAGAGGACTGGCCACCCCTCATAGCCTGGTTCCTCTCTAGGTTTCTTCCTAGGTTTTGGCCTTTCTAGGGAGTTTTTCCCAGACAACGTGCTTCAACACCTGCATTGCTTGCTGTTTGGGGTTTTAGGCTGGGTTTCTGTACAGCACTTTGAGATATCAGCTGATGTACGAAGGGCTATATAAATAAATTTGATTTGAAATTTGAATAGCAATAGAGAATGGAAATGCTACGTAAGCCCTGCCCATCGCACCTTTCCCTCTCTTTCTTATCTCCCTCTACACTCTCATGTAATTGCAGGGCCACAACACACAGCATTATCTGCTGGCTGACTAAATGATTGACAATCAGTGAATCACTTAGTTCTCTAGGAGAAATACCACAGAGTTTTTTCCTGAATAAAGTGAGAGAAAAAACATTGACTTGGAAAGCAGACAATTGATATTAGGTAGAAAAACTATATAGAAAAATATACAGACTGGCAGGTAAGTTAAAATAGACTACATACATAGGCTTAAGCCTATAGGCTACAGATTGAAACAAAATGATATTCAATGAAATCCTTGAGCTATTGATTGTTCTTGTCCTGGTCTAACCTCACATACAGTGCGTTGCGAAAGTATTCGGCCCCCTTGAACTTTGCGACCTTTTGCCACATTTCAGGCTTCAAACATAAAGATATAAAACTGTATTTTTTTGTGAAGAATCAACAACAAGTGGGACACAATCATGAAGTGGAACGACATTTATTGGATATTTCAAACTTTTTTAACAATTCAAAAACTGAAAAATTGGGCGTGCAAAATTATTCAGCCCCTTTACTTTCAGTGCAGCAAACTCTCTCCAGAAGTTCAGTGAGGATCTCTGAATGATCCAATACTGACCTAAATGACTAATGATGATAAATACAATCCACCTGTGTGTAATCAAGTCTCCGTATAAATGATCCTGCACTGTGATAGTCTCAGAGGTCCGTTAAAAGCGCAGAGAGCATCATGAAGAACAAGGAACACACCAGGCAGGTCCGAGATACTGTTGTGAAGAAGTTTAAAGCCGGATTTGGATACAAAAAGATTTCCCAAGCTTTAAACATCCCAAGGAGCACTGTGCAAGCGATAATATTGAAATGGAAGGAGTATCAGACCACTGCAAATCTACCAAGACCTGGCCGTCCCTCTAAACTTTCAGCTCATACAAGGAGAAGACTGATCAGAGATGCAGCCAAGAGGCCCATGATCACTCTGGATGAACTGCAGAGATCTACAGCTGAGGTGGGAGACTCTGTCCATAGGACAACAATCAGTCGTATATTGCACAAATCTGGTCTTTATGGAAGAGTGGCAAGAAGAAAGCCATTTCTTAAAGATATCCATAAAAAGTGTTGTTTAAAGTTTGCCACAAGCCACCTGGGAGACACACCAAACATGTGGAAGAAGGTGCTCTGGTCAGATGAAACCAAAATTGAACTTTTTGGCAACAATGCAAAACGTTATGTTTGGCGTAAAACAACACAGCTGAACACACCATCCCCACTGTCAAACATGGTGGTGGCAGCATCATGGTTTGGGCCTGCTTTTCTTCAGCAGGGACAGGGAAGATGGTTAAAATTGATGGGAAGATGGATGGAGCCAAATACAGGACCATTCTGGAAGAAAACCTGATGGAGTCTGCAAAAGACCTGAGACTGGGACGGAGATTTGTCTTCCAACAAGACAATGATCCAAAACATAAAGCAAAATCTACAATGGAATGGTTCAAAAATGAACATATCCAGGTGTTAGAATGGCCAAGTCAAAGTCCAGACCTGAATCCAATCGAGAATCTGGTAAGAACTGAAAACTGCTGTTCACAAATGCTCTCCATCCAACCTCACTGAGCTCGAGCTGTTTTGCAAGGAGGAATGGGAAAAAATGTCAGTCTCTCGATGTGCAAAACTGATAGAGACATACCCCAAGCGACTTACAGCTGTAATCGCAGCAAAAGGTGGCGCTACAAAGTATTAACTTAAGGGGGCTGAATAATTTTGCACGCCCAATTTTTCAGTTTTTGATTTGTTAAAAAAGTTTGAAATATCCAATAAATGTCGTTCCACTTCATGATTGTGTCCCACTTGTTGTTGATTCTTCACAAAAAAATACAGTTTTATATCTTTATGTTTGAAGCCTGAAATGTGGCAAAAGGTCGCAAAGTTCAAGGGGGCCGAATACTTTCGCAAGGCACTGTATCTATTTAGAGGTTGGTTAACTCAGTTAAATCTAATTAGGTGACCAGTGTGGACGGTCCTAATGTAAAACGTGAGGGAATGGGAGTGTTTTTCCCTCAGAGGAACACTGGGATACAGACAGGACCACCGGATTCACATGTGACCACAGTGCAGTCCAGTGATTTAGATTACAACCAAAGATTATGGACAAGATACATGTCTCTCCGACCTAACAATGGAGTCGTTGTCCACAAAGCGGCAAGGCGGGCTGTTTAGCTCCCGCGTATCTTTAAAAAAGAATAATTTTTGAATATTCGATGAGTGTTGTTGACATCAAACGCCTGTATTCAATGGAGAGAGATGGTATGCTACTAGCCTTGTCATGCCATGAATATGCATAGAGTGTTGTTATGCATATGCATAAAGTGTTGTTTTTTAAAGTTGTCTGGGTGTCATATGTATTACATATATCAGTACACTCATAACAATTTAACGATTACAAAACTTCTATTTGATCAAATAAAACTCACATAACGAATAAGCCATTCCTTTTTTGGTTGACCAAATTCAACACTCTCATTAACCTCCATACAAAAACTCCTTGCTTGGCTAAATAACAAAAAAAAATCCACCTGGCTGGAGGGAGACAGATTTTCGTGCGAGTTGGGCCTCTCTCTTCCTCTTCCTCTCTGTTAGAACTCTCTCACATCCTATGGGTCACTTTCTATCTTTAGTATTTACTGATAGATATCATAAATTGAAACATCTTTCCTTTCTACCCTACCTTCTACCGATGTTGTTCTTCTGGGAGCTGCTCAATGCAAAAGCCATTGGAGAGCTATGAGCTCTTGCCAACAGATTATATTCTGCTGAAACTAGGCTGAATATATTTCACATACTTTGTGCTTGTGTTGGCTACTTTGTGCATAATTTCTCTATTGTACAAAATAATTGATACTGCATATACAGTTGAAGTCGGAAGTTTACATACACCGCCAAATACATTTCAACTCAGTTTTTCACAATTCCTGACATTTAATCCTAGTAAAAATGCCCTGTCTTAGGTCAGTTAGAATCACCACTTTATTTGAAGAATGCGAAATGTCAAAATAATAGTAGAGAAAACCATTTATTTGAGCTTTTATTTATTTCATCACATTTCATCCCAGTGGGTCAGAAGTTTACATACACCCAATTAGTATTTGGTAGCATTGCCTTCAAATTGTTTAACTTGGGTCAAACGTTTTGGGTGGCCTTCCACAATAATTTGGGTGAATTTTGGCCCATTCCTCCTGACAGAGCTGGTGTAACTGGTTTTTAAGCCTCCTTGCTCACACATCCTTTTTCAGTTGTGCCCACACATTTTCTGTAGGATTGAGGTCAGGGCTTTGTGATGGCCACTCCAATACCTTGACTTTGTTGTCCTAAGCCATTTTGCCACCACAACTTTGGAAATATGCTTTGTGTCATTGTCCATTTGAAAGACCCATTTGCGACCAAGCTTAAATTTGTTGCTTCAATATATCCACATAATTTTCCATCCTCATGATGCCATCTATTTTGTGAAGTGCACCAGTCCCTCTTGCAGCAAAGCACCCCCACAACATGATGCTGCCACCCAAGTGCTTCACGGATGGGATGGTGTTCTTCGGCTTGCAAGCCTCCCCCTTTTTCCTCCAAACATAATGATGGTCATTATGGCCAAACAGTTGTATTTTTGTTTCACCAGACCAGAGGACATTTCTCCAAGAAGTACGATCTTCGTCCCCATGTGCAGTTGCAACCCGTAGTCTGGCTTTTTTAATGGCGGTTTTGGAGCAGTGGCTTCTTCCTTGCTGAGCGGCCTTTCAGGTTATGATGATATAGGACTAATTTTACTGTGGATATAGATACTTTTGTACCTGTTTCCTCCACCATCTTCACAAGGTCCTTTGCTGTTGTTCTGGGATTGATTTTCACTTTTTGCACACCAAATTACGTTCATCTCTAGGAGACAGAACTCGTCTCCTTCCTGAGCGGTATGACGGCTGTGTGGTCCCATGGTGTTTATACTTACGTACTATTGTTTGTACAGATGAATGTGGTACCTTCAGGCATTTGGAAATTGCTCCCAAGGATGAACCAGACTTGTGGAGATCTACAAATTTTCTTCTGAGGTCTTGGGTGATTTCTTTTGATTTTCCCATGATGTCAAGCAAAGAGGCACTGAGTTTGAAGGTAGGCCTTGAAATAAATCCACAGGTACACCTCCGATTGACTGAAATGATGTCAATTAGCCTATCAGAAGCTTCTAAAGCCATGACGTAATTTTCTGGAATTTTCCAAGCTATTTAAAGGCAGAGTCAACTTAGTGTATGTAAATTTCTGATCCACTGGAATTGTGATACATTTAATTATAAGTGAAAAATTGCTTGAGTCATGCACAAAGTAGATGTCCTAACCGACTTGCCAAAACTATAGTTTCTTAATCAGAAATTTGTGGAGTGGTTGAAAAACGAGTTTTAATGACTCCAACCTAAATGTATGTAAACTTACGACTTCAACTGTACCTTCACTCCACTACCTAGCTAGCACATTTGGTTCCTTGGAAATTGCAGGAATATTTTTGGTTTCACATTGGTTGTTTCCTGACCGGTGAACTTTAAAAAAATAAATGTTCCCAGAACAGGTGAAATTTTCACTTCTGTTCTGGGAACAGTTATTTTTAGCTTACAGGGAGGTTCTGAGATTGTTTTACTCTGGTTTCTTGAAAATTTTCCTGGGAGATTTTATTAACATAAATTATTGGTTATTTGGAGGTTTTTGAATAACTTCCTTAGAACTTTCACTAAATGTTTCAATAATACTTTTAATAACACTGCCATCTTATTTTAGGTTAACTTTTTTGAACTCCAAGCACAGATAGGACACATGGAAATGAATTTATGTAGGCATTAATCATTCAAACAAATTAATATTTTATTGTAACACAGTATCAGTGAGATTCAAACCTAGAATTTTCTGTTGTCTAATTAGTCTACTAATTAGTCCACTGTGCCACTAGGATGGAGCTAGCATGCCAGGTTTTTTTACTCATACAAAGCTGTTCATTTGAGTCTATTCAAACAGACCCGTTTCATAGGAAACAAGAACTCGTTAAAATCAGGTGTGGCCAATTAGTGGGATCAGCCAACACACCCGAACACACTTAACAAGATAAAGGATAGTGAGAGTTTTGTTGATGCTGAGAACCGAATGTATATATTCTTAAATAACATTTCTTAGAACCTTCCCCATATATTACTTAAGTTTTGTTGTGGATTTTATGGAAAGTTTTCTTAACTTAATGAACAATTGGAGAACATGCCTTTAAATAGAACCATGAGGAAACCCGAAGGAAACGTTATGCTGAAGAACTGAATTTCCAACAGAAGAACATTGTTTCTTAACATTCTCTGAACTATTTGAGAACATTCCCAATGTCAACCCAGTTGGAGAATGTTCCTAGAACATTACCAAAATTGAAATGTAACCATGTTTGAACTTTTAGGAAATGTTCTGTTAAAGTAATAAAAGACAAGAAAATAATGTTTTTTTTTTGTCAAGTTCCTTAAATGTGCCAAGCAACAATCTTGCACCAATCCCATAAAGTAAGGTAACTTTATTGTGTTTTCTTTGCTATTTCTGAAATGTAGAAATGATTAAGACATGGATTTAATGTCGTAATGTTAGCAAGGTACCCAAATGTAGTTCTAATTCATGTTTTCATTTTATTAGCTAAACAAAACTTTAAACAGCGAAATTGTCATGTAAACCAGCCTTGTTTGCATAGCGATAATGAAAATAATGTCATTTAGGCTGTAATGATCTCCAAAATTCTAATCATTAGGTCATCACACCGTTGATATCGCAACGGGCACTAATAGTTTAGACACAATTTGGCCCACCACAGCACAGCTCTACCAGAACAGGCCCACCTCAGCACAGCGCAACCAGACCTGGCCCATCACAGCACATCTCTACAAGACCAGGCCCATTTCAACTCATCCCAGCACTACACAGCACTGACTACTACTCTAGGGTCTGGCACTGTTGGGGGTAGTGTACCACATGATGCAGTCCATACCACGTATCTTTCACATCATATGCTGAGAGTTTGGAGCTTTGCCAGCCACACTGTCCTCTGCACCACCCTTCTCAGTTCCCTCACAACCTCCCTCCCAGGCTAGTTACGGTTACCCTCCCAACTCCCATCAGGCCTGGGACACTCCTGTGCACACCCAGAATGGAACATCGGCAGCCACTCCAGGCCCATGCAGCAGCTCCACTCCTTTGGCGGGTGCTTCATCTGGGTGGACTGAGCTCTGCCAATACACCCAGTTCCCGCCCTAGACCCAGCAACTCGAGGGAGGCCTCTCGAATGTTCAGTCTGCTCTGCTCTTACGTGGTTGGCCAGGCAAAATCTCAGCTCACTCAAAAAATAGCTGCAGATGACAGATAACTATGCCTGTTAGTTCTTATGGGAATGAGCTGAATATCTGCTCTGACTTCAAATCTCCTTGGGGGCTTGGCTAATGCACCTAAATGTGCAAAGTATGATTTCAGAAATGTACATTTGTGCATAGGACCCGTGTCCTGATATTATGGTTCACAGACTGACTAGGTGAATCCAGGTGAGGGTTATGATCCCTTATTGGTGTCACTTGTTAAATCCACTTCAATCAGATAAAGAGGAAGTCAGTCAGTCTATATCTGGAGTAGTTCTCCTTTCTTATCCGGTGTCCTGTGTGAATTTTCCCTCTAATTCTCTCTCTTTCTCGTTTTTTATTTTATCCTTTTTCTCTCCAATTCTTAGTAGCTTACAACTCCCGTTCGGGCTCGGGAGAGATGAAGGTTGCATCCTCCGATACACAACTCAACCAAGCCGCACTGCTTCTTAACACAACGCCATCCAACACGGAAGCCAGCCGCACCAATGTGTCGGAGGAAACACTGTGCACCTGGCAACCTTGGTTAGCGTGCACTGCGCCCAGCCCGCCACAGGTGCACGATGAGACAAGGACACCCCTACCGGCCAAACCCTCCCTAACCCGGACGACGGACCTCCCGGTCGCGGCCGGTTACGACAGAGCCTGGGTGCGAACCCAGGGTCTCTGGTGACACAGCTGGCGCTGCAGTACAGCGCCCTTAACCACTGCGCCACCTGGGAGGCCCCTCTTTTTCCTCTTTCTCTCTCTCTTTCTCTATTTCTTTTTCTCTTTCTCTCTCTTCTCTCGGAGAACCTGAGCCCTAGGACCATGCCTCAGGACTACCTGGCCTGATGACTCCTTGCTGTCCCCAGTCCACCTGTTCATACTGCTGCTCCAGTTCCAACTGTTCTGCCTGCGGCTATGGAACCCTGACCTGTTCACTGGACGTGCTCCCTTGTCCTTGTCTCTCGAGCACCTGCTGTGTCTAACTCAGAATGATCGGCTATGAAAAGCCAACTGACATTTACTCCTGAGGTGCTGACCTGTTGCACCCTCTTCAACCACTGTGATTATTATTATCTGACCCTGCTGGTCATCTATGAACGTTTGAATATCTTGGCCATGTTCTGTTATAATCTCCACCCGGCACAGCCAGAAGAGGACGGGCCACCCCTCAGAACCTGGTTCATCACTAGGTTTCTATCTTTCTTTCTAGGGAGTTTTTCCTAGCCACCGTGCTTCTACATCTGCATTGCTTGCTGTTTGGGGTTTTAGGTTGCGTTTCTGTATAACACTTTGTGACATCAGATGATGTAAAAAAGGGCTTTATAAATACATTTGATTGAATGATTGATTGAGACAGGTTAAAGAAGGATTTTTAAGCCTTGAGACAATTGAGACATGGATTGTGTATGTGGGCCATTCAAAAGGTAAATGGGAAAGACAAAAGATTGAAGTGTCTTTGAACAGGGTATGGTAATAAGTGCCAGGCGCACCTGTTTGTGTCAAGAGCTGCAACACTGCTGCGGGGATTTTCACGCTCAACATTTTCCCGTGTGTATCAAGAATGGTCCATCTGCGGGAAGCATTGGAGTCAACATGGGCCATTTAAATCTAGATTGGCTATCTGTGGCCTCAGATCAATTTAAGAGTATATGCATTGATTTGAATCTGAATCAATTAATCTCAAAACCCACATGACTAAATGTGAAAACCCCTGTTAACTCCTCATTGATTGGAACAATCTTCTAAATGTTCTTACATTTGATGTTTTGGTGAGTCCAAGGCTGTTCAGAAAGCTGACTGAGGACCTTATTACTGATGAATATATATGTTTTTTATGACCGTGTTTTTCTTTCTGCTTGCATTTTGTACTTATATTTTCATGTGTGTTTTCTGTAATTCAGGGCTCATCTGTAAAAGAGACCTTGGTCTCAATATGACTCTGTATAAAGAAATACAACATCAAAAAATCCCATATACTACATACGCACGCACACACATGCATACCGACACATCACATACAGCATATGCTGCTGCTACTCTGTTCTTTATACTCGTCTTGTTATTATCTATCCTGATGCCTATACCCAGCTAGCACATACCTTTCTGAGAACAATATGCTTCTTGGAGCTTGGCGAGGGTGTGGTTGTCATATGATTAGTTTGCATACAACCTTCCCACAACTTTCTGGGAATGGTGCAGGATAGTTGCTTGGCTTTGGAACATTTGGAACATTCTCACCACATTTAAGGAACATTAGTTTAACAGAACATTTCCTAAAAGTTCAAACATGGTCACATTTCATTTTAATTTTGGTCATGTTCTTGGAATATTCTCCAACTGGGTTGACATTGGGAATGTTCTCAAATAGTTCAGAAATTGTTAAGAAACAACGTTCTCTGGGAATGTCGTGGATATTCTTACACAGGGACACTCAAAGTCAATCTTAAATTAATCATTGTTTATTATCAGTGCACTGTAGAGGTTCCAACAAACTCAATGCGTCTAGGTTGCACCAATGGATTAATATATGTATTCTTAGTTTGTGTGATGTGATTAACTACAACCTATTAAAAGTTATCTATGAAAAGCTCCTATTTTTTGTTAATAAAGAAAAAACTTTTACCCCTTTTTCTCCCCAATTTCGTGGTATCCAATTGGTAGTTACAGTCTTGTCTCATCGCTGCAACTCCCGTACAGACTCATGTCCTTCGAAACACAACCCATCCAAGCCGCACTGTTTCTTGACACAATGCACACTTAATCCAGCCGCACCAATGTGTCGGACGAAACACTGTGCACCTGGTGACCGTGTTAGCATGCACTGTGCCTGGCCCACCACAGGAGTCACTAGTGAGCAATGGGACAAGGACATCCTTGCCGGCCAAACCCTCCCTAACCCGGACGACGCGGCGCAAATTATGCCCCGCCCCATGGGTCTCCCGGTCGTGACAGAGCCTGGACTCGAACCCAGAATCTCTAGTGGCACAGCCTTAGACCTCTGCGCCACTCGGGAGGCCTATCTATGAAAAGCTGAGACTCATGAACACGCGTGATCTATGATGCTCACAAACTACACAAGAGTCATTGGAAAGTAAGGGGTTCTTCTACATAGAATATCATAGGAAATCCAAGGAAATAGTGTCTATAATACTGTAATAAGCTCACAGAGTTACTGTCTCAAACTCCACACAGTTGTCTGAACTTACAGCATTCATATAAATGCATTTTATCAGGTTTTTGCTTTGGCGGACCTTGTATTTTTATTGCATCTGTCAATATAACTCATGAATGCAACTGTTAATGTCAAATAGTTTTGTGTTCTACTTGTAGCCCTGGTTGCCCTAAAAAGAAAATGGTAAAACACTTAATTGTGAGAAAGAATAAAGGGGTTTGACATGCAGATAAATGAAAGTCAGATAGATGAAAATACCATTTTTGCTTGGTTCTCGGGACTGATAGGGTTAAGAAACAACATTCTCTGTTGGAATTTCTGTACTTCCACAGAACATTCCACACAAGTTCCCATGTGGTTGTATTTGCTGTAATGTCATATTTGTACTACATTCTGTGAACGTTCTAAAAAATGGTGTGACTTATGCGATGCTCTCAGAACGTTCAGATGGTTCTTTTTAATGTCAGTTCTTGGCAATATTCTGGGAAAGTACTTTTTTGTTGTTGAATTGTACACATGAATATTAATAAGCTTTTAATACCGTTCTCAGAACATGAAGAAAACTTCCCATAAAAATACACATTCTAAGCATTTTATAAAAAATTATATATACCCTATCTCGTTAAGTGTGTGCAGGTGTGTTGGCCGTGCCCATTAATTGGCCACACCGGATCTTAATGAGTGCTTGTTTCCTTTGAAATGGGGTCTGTTTGAATAGACTAAAAGGAACAGCTTTGTATGCATACAAAAACATGGCATGCTAGCTCTATCCTGGTGGATATAGTGGACTATTTCCAAGGAGTACAGAAGAGCATAGGTTTGAATCTCACTGACAAAAAAAATGTGTTAATTCCTAAGGAAACAAATTTCCATGTGTCTTACCTGTGCTTGAAGTTCAAAATAGTTTACCCAAAATAAGCTAGCAGTGATATTAAAAGTCTTATTGAAACATTCTAAAGTCTTCGAAAGCCAAGTGAACAAACAGATCACCGACCATTTCGAATCCCACCGTACCTTCTCCGCAATGCAATCTGGTTTCCGAGCTGGTCACGGGTGCACCTCAGCCACGCTCAAGGTCCTAAACAATATCATAACCGCCATCGATAAAAGACTGTGCAGCCGTCTTCATCGACCTGGCCAAGGCTTTCAACTCTGTCAATCACCGTATTCTCATCGGCAGACTCAATAGCCTTGAGGTTTCTCTAATGACTGCCTCACCTGGTTCACTAACTACTTCTCAGATAGAGTTCAGTGGGTCAAATCGGAGGGCCTGTTGTCCGGACCTCTGGCAGTCTCTATGGGGGTGCCACAGGGCTCAATTCTCGGGCTGATTCTTTTCTCTGTATATATCAATGATGTCGCTCTTGCTGCGGTTGATTCTTTAATCCACCTCTACGCAGATGACACCAATCTGTATACATCCGGCCCTTCTTTGGACACTCTGTTAACAAACCTCCAAACGAGTTTCAACGCCATACAACACTCCCTCTGTGGCCTCCAACTGCTCTTAAAATGCTAGTAAAACGAAATGTATGCTCTTCAACCGATCGCTGCCCACACCCGCCCACCCGACTAGCATCATTACTCTGGACGGTCCTGACATAGAATATGTGGACAACTATAAATACCTAGGTGTGGCTAGACTGTAAACTTTTCTTCCAGACTCACATTGAGCATATCCAATCCAAAGTTAAATCAAGAATCGTCTTCCTATTTTGCAACAAAGCCTCTTTTAGTCATGCTGCCAAATTACCCTGGTAAAACTGACTATCCTACCGATCCTTGACTTCAGCGATGTCATTTACAAATTTGCCTCCAACACTCTACTCAGCAAATTGGATGCAGTCTATCACAGTACCATCCATTTTGTCACCAAAGCCCCGTATACTACCCACCCCTGCAACCTGTATGCTCTCGTTGGCTGGTCCTCGCTACATATTCGTCACCAAACCCGCTGGCTCCAGGTCATCTATAAGTCTTTACTAGGTACAAGGCTCTGCCTTATCTCAGCTCACTGGTCACCATAGCAACACTCACCCGTAGCATGCGCTCCTGCAGCTATATTTCACTTTTCATCCCCAAAGCCAACACCTGCTTTGGCCGCCTTTCCTTACAGTTCTCTGCTGCCAATGACTGGGATGAATTGCAAAAATCACTGAAGTTGGAGACTTATATCTCCCTCACTAACTTTCAGCTTCAGCTGTCAGAGAAGCTTACCGATCGCTGCAGCTGTACACAGCCCATTTGCAAACAGCCCATCCAACCAACCAACTACCTACCTCATCCCCATATTTGTTTGAGTTTTTCTGCTCTTCTGCCCACCAGTATTTCTACTTGCACATCCTCATCTGCACATATATCACTACAGTGTAAATTGCTCAATTATAATGACTTTGCTCCTTACTTCATTTGCACACACTGTATACAGTCTGTATACAGTGTGTGTATCTGTATACACTGTATACAGATTTTTCTATTGTGTTATTGACTGTATGTTTGTTTATCCGATGTGTAACTCTGTGTTGTTGTTTTTGTCGCACTGATTTGCTTTATCTTGGCCAGGTCCCAGTTGTAAATGAGAACTCGTTCTCAACTGGCCTACCTGGTTAAATAAAGGTGAAATAAAATGTAAATAATAAATTCAATTACAGTTTTTTTTAAGTTATAAAAAAATCCTGCAAATACCCTATAATTTTCATTCTCAGAGCGTTAATAAAGACTCCCAGGAAAGCTTTCAAGGAACCAGAGTAAAATGTTCTCAGAACCTCCATGCAACCTAAAAACGAATTTTCCAGAACAGGTGAGATTTTCAATTCTGTTCTAGGAACATTTAAAAAAACGTTCAGTTTTACCAGTCAGGAAACGTATGGCTTCATTTCCACAACCAATGTGAAACCAAAAACATACATTCCCACAACTTCCAAGGATTCAAATGTGCGAGCTGGGTTGTTACTTTACCCTGGACATATGTACATATACTGTATATCTGGTACTGGTATTTCCCTGAATATAGCTCCATTCTTGTGTGTTTCATTAATTTTGTGTTAGGTCTACTATTTTTTTGTGCATAGTTGGGAAGGGCTCATAAGCAAGCATTTCACGGTAAAGTATACATCAGTTGTATTCGGCGCATGTGACAAAAACAATTTAATTCGATTTTTTTTTACAGCTACATAATGTCAGGATAGACTTCCTTTATAACCGCAGACCATGGGATACTGATGCTTGTAGCATGCATGTCACATTTAAGGGCCCAAGCCATGGGTTTAGCCTAAAAATTATTAGAATTTTAGCTTAATGTTTTTCCCCCATCGAGTTTATGTATCGTTTGGCACTGTATGGAACAATACATCATTTTGTAAAATAAACACAGTTGACTCTACCGCTGCTGATCTGTTCCATTGCTTTTAAGCCTTCTACTTCCTGAGCCAATCTTACTACATCCCATCCCAATTTTCACAGTAAGTCATAGGACTTGTAGCGCAGCAAAGTCAAGCCTACATTTTGGGTGAAAAGGCAGCTCTCGATGATCACCTTAAGCTGCGTTTCATTGTTTTTTTTATGGCGGTTTGATCGCAGGGGAGGCACTAGAGTAATGTCTTCGGTTTGGCTATTTGTTTCAAGTGAATTAGTCCATAAATAAATCTCTTTGCAAAAATTCGTCATCTCTCCCATGTCTTATTCGACCAGTAGTTGTTCTGAAATGTTTATTGCTTGCCTACATTTGACTCCCTCTATGTTTAATATAACACCCACATACAAACCGCAATAAAAAAAATAAAGGGGGGTGGCCCGTGGGCTGTTCCTCGCTTTACCAACACGCTGCTTGCATAGTGTCTCAACCACTACCGGTTTCTCTAATATCACGGGTTCCGAGTCTCACCAGTCGGTAGTTAACATCAACAACCCGCTTTTTCATCAGAATCATCATGAGGCTTTCTACACTTCGCCATGCCTGCCGCAATTTACCGACCCCATCCGTACACCAACCTCGTACGGGAGTCCGGGTGTTCGGCTTGGCGAAGAGTTCCCTACCGCTAGGTCCATCCAGCAACAGCCAGTTGCTTCTCCGGGCTGCTAGTTCCGTAAGCGGCACTACCTCCGCGGAAAAAGCGCCCAAGTTAGGAAAGCAAACGGATGGACCGGGCTACGAAAACACTATCAGGTAAACAAAGCTTTTCAATATATTTCATATTTTTACCATTCGTAACATGAAAGAATGGCCATCTCACTTATTTCCTGAATGTAGCCAACTTGGTAGTTGAGCCAGCTAACGTTAGCATCTTATTCGATGAATACAGCGAACATCCACGCTACTTGCAATGTTGTATTTCATGTGGGATGTAGCCAGTTTCATTAAAGTTGCTGCAGTAGTTCGTCTTCATAACTTGAGCTTCCCTCGTGTGATCGGCATCTTTTAAGGAGCTGCTGACCAACTACTACCACCCAGCTGATGCAATTTTCCACTGTTCTTACTCCCATACTGGCATGTATGTTTCACACACGTGTAATTGCAACACAATTGTAACTGATACATGAAAACGTTTCCGGTAAAGACTACAAACAAATGTTCCACAATACATTTTTTACATGATGGTCGCCGAATGTAGTTCAGTGTACATTCCCCATGGCTGGCTTTGACTCAACCTCCAGTAGTAGGCTACTTGGCACAGCAACGTGACACAGATCACCAAGTCCCCACACACTCTATAAGGGAAAGTTTATGTAATTATTACTAATAACATGGTCACAAGTATCATTTCACAAAATATTTTCATATGTTGTTTTTCTTTTGTGGTTCAATCCCTTTTATTTGAATGATCAAGCTGTCACTGCCACCAATACAATCTAGATTTACACTTCCAAACATGATATCTGACTACAATCCAATCATAATGATAAAGCTTGACTACCAGTTGCTTGAAAAGTGTGTGATCGACATTGTCATGCCAAGGATTCTCTTTTGTTTTCGGCTGCTTCCTCCATAGCTTGCCCCTAGGACTACATGTGAATGAATATATGTGGTCTTTAGTGTGGATGACTGGGTTTTTCTGAATCCAGTTTCTCTTGCAGGGAGAATGTTCAAAGGACCAAAGAGGAGATGGTGGCTTTGCAGAGGGGCCACCCTGCACTCAAACCTACGCTGGCTATCATACAGGTAAACATGTCGTCTGTAGGTCATGGTGGCCTTAGATTGCTGCTGTGCTTGGCCGTTGTCAGTTGGGCTGGGTATTGATGGGTTATTCTAGGCTCCCCCGTGATTGTTTTATTGAACCTTTTGGTGTGTGTCTATGTTGCTCAAGGCTTTGTATTCTCGTCTCAAAGGCAGATGAGGATGACCGTTTACTGGAGCTCAACAAGAAGATGGCTGGAAAGGTACATTAAGTGATTCTGTTTCTCTTTAGCTTTAAAAAAGTAATTTTTACTATTAAGTCAAGTTACCTGTTGGTGTTTTCCCACTGTTCATTTCCCCGAATCCCTCATTTCATAGATTGGCCTGAACGTTACTCAGATCTGCTTGCCCAGAGAATGCACTGAAGATGAGGTGAGTCAAACCAGCCAATACCTACTACACAAATTCCCACCACAATCCAACAGCACTCACTGTGATTGGACATCACATCATTGGCTGTTGCCTTCTTCCCACCCTTCCCTGCAAGTCAAATTCTGCCTGACATTCACTTTACTGTGTGTGTGTCAGGTGAATGCATCTGCATATCTTGTTCTTCCATTGCCTGTCTAATAAGTCAAGCCACAGTCTCTCTCAATGATCAATAAGTATTGGACACAATGTCATGGATCTCCCCCGAGTACTAGATAATTGTTGTAGGAAATTGTTGAATCTCTTTCAACACCGTACGTTTATGAGGTTCCTTCCTTCTCAGCTGTGGACCTGGGAATGACCTTTTCCATAGTAGGGTGATGATCATGGTCCTGTGTGTATTAGGTGAATATGGATATCTTTGGAATGGGTCTAGTGGATGTCTGGATTTCCTTGAGCGTGTCTGAGGTGTCTGCTGCTCTACTTTCACTATGTCCTCGGTGCATGTGTTTTCTCTTTCTTCTCCTCTCTCCCTCCATGTTTCTTTACTTCCACTAACCCACTCTCTTTCCAGGGGCAGCTGAGGTCACTATCAGTTGCCTGAGTGGTTGACCTCTCACCTTCAGAGTGCACACTTCTAGACATCAAGGGCCACATTCTTGCTAGTTTACCTTTATGATTTAACTGAAGTAATTTCTCCCTCCAAATTCCACCCCATCCTTATCCCTCTCCCCAACACCCTCTTTCTTTATTTGTGTAGATTATAGAGGAGGTGTTGAAGCTGAATGAGGATCCCAGGGTGCATGGTGTGTACCTCCACCTCCCCCCTGCCTCCCTCACCAGCCGGGTCCTCAACACACTCAGACCAGAGAAGGACGTGGATGGGTAACTCATTCATTACAAACACAGCTCAGCGTACTTTCTATAACAACATGTTTGTACAATGTTTTAATTAGTGTAATTACAATATAACCACACAGGTATCAGAGCTTCACCATTAATTAATCTGTTGACGCCTGTCCCTTTCTGTCCTGGCTTTGTGTGCCTCTTGCCCTGTGGAGTTTCAATGCATTTTCTGCCATGCTGCCTTAAATTTGGTCCAAATCAGAATGTGCTGCAGGACATTAACAGCCCGTCAGAGAGACAGTACTGTGGGTTATTGTAGAGCAACTAAAACATGACCCAATGACAGAGAAACATTCCCTATTATAGGATGACAAGAGTTGCCTTACAACGACAGACAGAATTTTTAAGGTTAAACCACTGTTGGGCCATAGAGCATTGTTAGGGTCATAGCCTGCTGGATTATACAGTTACTACTACCACCATCACCCATGCTGTGCCATGGATTGTAATTGTACATAAATCACATTTGATCTATACTGTAGCCCTACCCAGTTATTGCTCATTCATAATGCACAATATGAGGACTATTCTAAAACCACCTGGCCAGTCTACTGCCAACGCTACACTAGCAATGTCTTATGTCTACTACTTGTGCCCTACTTTATGCGTGTGTGTCCTGTCTATACTGTAGTGTGTCAGACCTGAATGTGGGGAGGCTGGTGCGAGGAGATATGAACCAGGGCTTCATACCCCCCCTGGCCAACGCTGTCATGGAGCTGCTGGCCAGACATGGTGAGCAGAGAAAGTGTCACGCTGCTACTTAAACTAGACTGGAGTAATTCAGAGCATACCAGCAATGGAGACCACTATGTGTAACTTAAGTTAAGCAGCTAGAGTTCTTCATCACTGATAAGCCTAGCGAGTACATACTATATGTAATGCATATGTCAAATCATTTTTGTGTTCAAATTGTAGTGTATGGATTGGATTACTATCCAGTTGAAACAGCTTTGCTATTAGTTTATGGAAGATGATCCACATATGGATACAGTCCAATGAAAACGATGACACCAAACTATTACGCCGTAAGAAAAACACTGGACTACTGAAGACTCTCACTTTTATGGAACCCCGGGAGGGACTATTCTAGGAATATGAGATAAATGTATATTGTACTGTTGAGTAAAAATATACTGTATTTTTCTTATTCCATATTTTCCTGTTTCCGTAGACACCCCTATGGAGGGGAGGACCGTGTTGGTGGTGGGGGGTGAAGGACCCCTTGGGGTGGCCCTGCAATGCCTGATGCAGAGAAGAGGTATGGTGGTCCTCCACAGCCGGAGGAGCTCTGAGGTTCTACAGAAACAGGTATGTACACACAGATGCATGCGCGCACACACACACATTCACCTTCACATGGTACACGTACAAAATGTGTTTCAATAGGCATGTTGTGTTTTGACCACTTGGTGGCAGTGTAGCTCTAATTGAGGCAATACCCTGAAACATGTGAGGTGTGTTTGATTGCTGTCATGCCATGATTAGACTGACAGCTTTGAAGACCTGCAGAGATTAAAGTCAAATCTATCTGCATCTATTACCCTGTACTTGAACTACTGAAGGATGTCATTTGAATTAGTTTGCTCACTTCCTTAATTTTTGTCTCACTCTGTCCCCTCTTTCTTATGCGCTCCATCTTCTTTTCTCTTGCCCGGGTGATGCAGGCGAACGCTGTAGTCCTGTTGGCTGCGGGGCATATGGATGTCCCTCCCACATGGCTGAGACCTGGGACTGCAGTCATCCACTGTGGCTCCGCTCTTATGACAGGTAGGACTGACCTGTGTCAATCAGGGGGGCGAACATCGTCATCATAGGGACATTACAGAACTGCTTGGTCACAATATGCTTTTAATGAGTTAATTCACTGCTGGATAGATTCTGTAAAATACAGTGTATTCGGAAAGTATTCAGACCCCTTTACTTTTTCCACATTTGTTACGTTTCAGCCTAATTCAAAAAGAGATTTTAAGTATCTTATCAATCTGCATACAATACCTCATAATGACATAACAAAAACAGGTTGTTAGACCCCCCCCCCCAAATGTATATAAAAAAACTGATATCACATTTATGTATTTATTCAGACCTTTTACTCAGTATTTTGTTGAAGCACCTTTGGCAGTGATTACAGCCTCGAGTCTTCTTGGGTATGACCCTACAAGCTTGGCACACCTGTATTTGAGGAGTTTCTCCCCTTCTCATCTGTAGATCCTCTCAAGTTCTGTCAGGTTGGATGGGGGAGTGTCGCTGCACAGCTATTTTCAGGTCTCTTCAGAAATGTTATATCAGATTCAAGTTGGGGCTCTGGTTGGGCCACTCAAGGACATTCAGAGACTTGTCCTGAAGCCCCTCCTGCTTTGTCTTGGCTGTGTGCTTAGGGTCGTTGTCCTGTTGGAAGGTGAACCTTCGCCCCAGTCGGAGGTCCTGAGATCTCTGAAGCAGGTTTTCATCAAGGATCTCTGTACTTTGCTCCGTTCGTCTTTTCCTCGATCCTGACTTCTCCCAGTCCCTGCCGCTAAAAAACATCCCCACTGCATGATTATGCCACCACCATGCTTCACCATAGGGATGGTGCCAGGTTTCCTCCAGACATGATGCTTGGCATTCAGACAAAATAGTTCATTTTTCTTTTAATCAGACCAGAGAATCTTGTTTCTCATGGTCTGTGTCCTTTAAGGTGCCTTTTGGCTTACTCAAAGCCGGCTGTCGTGCCTTATACTGAGGAGTGGCTTCCGGCTGGCCACTCTACCATGAAGGCCTAATTTTTATTTGTATAACAACTTCAGACATTTCTAAAAACCTGTTTCGCTTTGTCATTATGGGGTCTTCTTGTGTGTAGATTGAGGAAAAATACATTTCATCAATTTTAGAATACGGCTGTAACGTACCAAAAAGGGAAGGGGTCTGAATACTTTCCGAATGTACTGTAGATAGAAATTCAGTATGCTGTTTTAACCTTATTATTAACTTGTTATAACATTCTATGTCTCAGAAGATCATGGAATGGAGATGTCTGGAGTGGGACCCCTAACAGCAGCCCTCCGGATGCAGAACGTGGTGCAAAGCAGCAGTCGTTGGGCCCAGGGACAACAGTACAGACCCTGGACACTCCGCAGCCTCAAGCTGCAGCCACTGTCACCTGTACCCAGGTAAGAACCAGGACGTACCCGTGTCACTGGGCAACCCAGGAACTAACCACATCCCTCTATACAAAACACAAAGCTCCCATTTGCACAACCTTTGAATGATGCTAAGAGAGGCAACATCTCTTCTTGCCTTGACAAACCTCAGCTCAAGTGTAGGAGATCTCACAAAAGTATTGTAAGCGATGTTTAGATAATATTGTATTATAAGGTCTGAGGTAACTTGTCCACCCATTCCTCCACAGTGACATAGAGATCTCCCGTGCCCAGACCCCTAAGCCTGTGGACCAGCTGGCTCAAGAGATAGGCCTGCTGCAGGAAGAGACTGAGGCCTATGGCAGAACCAAAGCTAAGGTCCGCCTCTCACTCCTGGATCGCCTCAGAGAACAGCCTGATGGGAAATATGTGTTGGTGGCTGGGTGAGTCTTACCGTCCGTCTGGGCAAGGAATTTATTCTAGTTTGAACTTCACCCCTTTGCACATTTGTATTTCTACTCCCCCCCCCCCCCCCACCCGATTCCATCTCTATTCTCACTACACTGCTCACAGAAATGTGCTCACTGTTAGTTTTACTACAAATGCCTGGGAACTAGGTTGTTTGGGTTTCCTCTTGTCAAATTCTACGAGAGAGAGAGTGAGCTGCCAGTAGGTTTTTTTTCTTTTAGATGGCGAAACAGAGAGGAAGATATAAATATATATATATATATTTTCCTTCTTGGAGATGGATAGGGGTCAGGAGACCGTGGAGCCTTGCCTCATACCTGTCAGGGCCCCTGGCGGTCAGGGCCGGCCCCTCTTTGAAGGGTGTGTGAACGTTGCTGCTCTGACAGATCAGGCCCCACTGCCTCCTTTCATGTGTCTGGCTGAGGAATGCACTGCTGCCACTCGCCCCAACCCCTGGCAGACCGGCAGCAACACACACACACATACACACACACACACACACACAGGTTCAAATGCGCTAAACACTCTTTTTTTCTCCAACCCAATGCCACAAGCCTACACACACACACACTCCCACACACTGTCACATAAACACATAGTGTATTCAGAAATATTCACACCCCTTGACTTTTTCCACATTTTTTTTGTTACAGCTGCAATTTTGTGTCACTGGCCTACACACAATACCCCTTTTAATGTCAGTGGAGATACATTTGGAGACATATTTACAAATGTATAAAAAATGAAAAGCTGAAATGTCTTGAGTCAATAAATGTTAAACTCGTTTGATATGGCAAGCCTAAATAAGTTTAGGTGTACAAGTGTGCTTAACAAGTCACATAGTAAGTTGCATGGACTGTGTGCAATAATGGTGTTTAACATGATTTTTGAATGACTTTTTATTTATTTTATTTTTTATTTCACCTTTATTTAACCAGGTGGGCCAGTTGAGAACACCTTTATTTAACCAGGTGGGCCAGTTGAGAACACCTTTATTTAACCAGGTGGGCCAGTTGAGAACACCTTTATTTAACCAGGTGGGCCAGTTGAGAACACCTTTATTTAACCAGGTGGGCCAGTTGAGAACACCTTTATTTAACCAGGTGGGCCAGTTGAGAACACCTTTATTTAACCAGGTGGGCCAGTTGAGAACACCTTTATTTAACCAGGTGGGCCAGTTGAGAACACCTTTATTTAACCAGGTGGGCCAGTTGAGAACACCTTTATTTAACCAGGTAGGCCAGTTGAGAACGAGTTCTCATTTACAACTGCGACCTGGCCAAGATAAACGCAAAGCAGTATGACACAAACAACAACACAGAATTACACATCGGATAAACAAGCATACAGTCAATAACACAATAGGGAAAAAAGAAAGTCTAGATACACTGTGCAAATGGCGTGAGGAGGTAAGGCAATAAACAGGCCATAGTAACAGAGTAATTACAGTTTAGCAAATTAACACTGGAGTGATAGATGAGCAGATGATGATGTGCAAGCAGAAATACTGGTGTGCAGAAGAGCATAAAAGTACAATAAAACAATATGGGGATGAGGTAGGTAGATTGGGTGGGCTATTTACAGATGGGTTATGTACAGCTGCAGCGATCAGCTAGCTGCTCGGATAGCTGATGTTTAAAGTTCGTGAGGGAAATATAAGTCTCCAGCCTCAGCGATTTTTGCAATTCGTTCCAGTCCCTGGCAGCAGAGAACTGGAAGGAAAGGCGGCCAAAGCAGGTGTTGGCTTTGGGGATGAGCAGTGAGATATACCTGCTGGAGCGCGTGCTACGGGTGGGTGTTATCGTGACCAGTGAGCTGATATAAGGCAGAGCTTTACCTACCTCATGACTACCGCATCTCTGTACCACACACATACAATTATCTATAAGGTGAGCAGTGAATTTCAAATGTGGATTCAACCAAATTCCAGGGAGGTTATCCAATGCCTCGCAAAGAAGGGCACCTATTGGTTGATGGGTAATTTTTTTCAAGCAGACATTCAATATCCCTTTGAGCATGGTGAAGTTATTAATTACACTTTGGATGGTATATCAATACACCCAGTCACTAGTAAGATACGGGCGTCGTTCCTAACTCAGTTGCTCAGGGATTTCACCATGAGGCCAATGGTGACTTTTAAACAGTTACATAGTTTAATTGCTGTGATAGAACATTGTAGTTACTCCACAATACTAAGCTAAATGACAGAGTGGAAAGGAAGCCTGTACAGAATACAAATATTCCGAAACGTGCATCCCTTTTGCAATAAGGTACTAAAGTAAAACTGCAAAAAATGACCTTTATGACCTTATTTTTTTCCGGGGCAAATACAACACATCACTGAGTACCACTCATGTTTTCGAGCAGGGTGGTGGCTGCATTATGTTATGGATATGCTTGTCATCGGCAAGAACTACATACATATATCTTTTTTTTTTAAATGGATAAAAATAAACAGAATAGAGCTAAATACAGGCTAAATACTAGAGGAAAACCTGGTTCAGTCTGCACCAGACACTGGGAGAGAAATTCACCTTTCAGCAGGACAATAACCTTAAACACAAGGCCAAATATACATGAGTTGCTTACAAAGATGACATTTGAATTTTCCTGAGTGGCCTAGTTTGAGTTTTGACTTAAATCGGTTTAAATCTACTGCAAATCTATCTAGTAAATTATCAATTTTACAGAACTTGAATAATAAACAAATAAATGTCCAAATATTGTACAATCCAGGTGTGCAAAACTCTTAGACTTACCCAGAAAGACTCACAGCTGTAATCGCTGCCAAAGTTTATTCTAACATGTATTGAGTAGGGTGTGAATGCTTATGTAAGATTTTTCTGTATTTCGCTTTCAATGAATTTGCAAACATTTCTGAAAACACATTTTCACTCTGTCAAAATGAAGGTGTGTGTGTGTACATGGGTGAGGAAAAAAGTCATTTTAATCCATTTTGAATTCAGGCTGTAACACAACAAATGTGGAATAAGTGAAGGGGTATGAATACTTTCTGAAGGCACTGTACACACTGATTCACTATCCGGCTCTTACTTCCCTCGGTCTCACACACACACTCTCGCTCTTCTTAAGGAGCCGTCTTTGTTCCCTGAGGGGCCTCACTCAATTGTTTTCACCGGATAGGGAGAGAGAAAGTGCCTCTACCTTTTTCTTCCCTCTTTTCCCACCTTTTACCACAAACTGAGCAACATTGGGTTAAAAGAAGAATTACATTTTAAGTCCATTTTTAATAGGTCTCACAGGTTTCTCACTTTTATATTTGATTTATTCATCTCTATAATGTCCAGCGAGATACCAATTGGTCACATAAATTAGTCCAATTGGACTAATGAATCTGGTTGCCTTGGATACAGGCTAAATGTGGTTAGGGCTGTGAGGTGCTGCTGATTAGATTATAGCACGAGTGGACCAGTAGCCTACACATTAGATGGTGTGAGACCAATGCACTCCCCCTGCTTTGAGTCCCTCATTCTAGAACTATACTCTATTAGTGTGTGTACGTTTCTCTTAATGTTATCTCTTTTCTCTCCAACACCAGTATCACTCCGACCCCCCTGGGGGAGGGTAAGAGCACGGTGGTCATTGGCCTGGTCCAGGCGCTCTCTGCCCACCTCAAGCTCAACTCCTTCGCCTGCCTCAGACAGCCCTCTCAGGGGCCCACCTTTGGAGTCAAAGGTCAGAGAGGGCAGATCTCTACTCGTATATCTATGTTAGAGAAAGCATATCTATGCTAATAAATGAATCTGTTCACATATCCATCTGCTTCTTATGAGGAGAATGGTATGGGAATGTTGTCTGTATGACGCTAATTGTTAACATATTTTTTTCAGATTGTAAGGGGATGGAGGTGGAGTAGTTTACTTAGTCCACAGCTCAGCAGTACTCCTGTCTCCCTCATGCCTGTTGTCTCGCTCTCACTGTGTGTTTTGTCTGTGTGTTCCCCTAGGGGGCGCCGCGGGAGGGGGATATGCCCAGGTCATCCCTATGGAGGAGGTAAGAGACACACACAGGCAGCTCTCAGCTGGACCCACGGCTTCAAAGGGGCTACACAAACACACCAATGTTTAAACTATACACACACACACACACACACACACACACACCCCAAGGCGTGCATAACATTCTCTGTGACTAAAGTGTGCGTGAAGAGACAAGGTGGAGGGTGAGAGCTGGAGGGAGGGATATGGGGAGGGAGGCGTCAGACTTCAAAGTCAGAGAGACGGACACTTCAGAGAAGGCTCTTCAGCCTCCTAGCCTCCCTGCCTTCAACACAAACACCAGCACCGTTGAACTCCCCCTCTTCTCTCTCTTTCTCTCCTCAATACTCCAGTGGCTGTTAAATGGATATTTAAACTACATGATGGAGTCTGTTGGCCTGTGATCTTTGTGTGTCGTGGTGTAGTCACAGAGGTGGGGGTCCAGTCAAGTATAGGGCAACATGAGTTCATAGTCACAGTATGAGACATGGCATATAGCCTGATTGAAATTGCATATAATCCTCCCTCTTGGTTTTCTATGGAACTCTACTCTGTTCAATGAAATTCAGTAAATTGAGTTTTCACTTCTGTAGTTATTTCACTTTTGAATATGATGACTTGCTCTCTTTTTGCTCACTCTTCTCTCTGTCTCTGTCCCATCTTCTTTATATCTTTGTCTCTGTCCCACCTTTATCTCTCTCTGTCTCTCTGTCCCATCTTCTTTATATATTTGTCTCTGTCCCACCTTTATCTCTCTCTGTGTCTCTCTGTCCCACCATCGTTCTCTCTCTCTCTCTTTGTCCCATCTTCTCTCTCTCAGTTCAACCTCCATTTGACAGGTGATATCCATGCAATCACTGCAGCCAATAACCTGGTGGCTGCTGCCATTGATGCCCGGATGCTGCACGAGGCCACCCAAAAAGACAAGGTGACAGTGATGTCATAATTCAGAGTGATTCTGACATCACAATGGAGAGTTATGCCATCAGAATGCAGAGTTGTCCTAAAAATGATATTAACATCACAATGTAAATAGTTTCAGTGTATTCCCAGTAGTATTAGATAGCCGCAACGTTCGAACTCCATTTTCTTGTCTGCTTGTTTAAGACAATTATAAAACTAAATTTAAGAAAAGCACATGTCTGAAGATTGCTTTTCAACATCGTCTGTTCCCGAGCGTTTTCACTACTTGAAAAAGCATAATATTGTAGGGACTCATGCCCTTTTTCTTGACGGTGCTAGCAGCCATGTGAGTGCTAGCTAGCTAGCTACCGACCGGAACATTATGCTAGCCATGACCAACAACACAAACAAACGTACTCTACAGATGCAAGTAGTGAGGAGTTAAACGGACTATACTAAACGAGTTAAATGTCTTTCCTATGGTATAACGATTTTCCACGCACAACTACCTGTAGCCTACCTGGACACCGGTTCCCCACAATCTCCCATGCCGAGTAGCCTGAAACCACAGGGCTCTTCTCGCAGGCTCTATTACTCTGTCGGAGCATTGCGACTCGTACGTCGAGACTTTTGCCCTGGTTACATGTACATTGAACAACACTCCAGCTTTTCGGCGTGTTTTGTTATTTCTATATAACTAAGTTGTCTCTTTCACACTGGGGTTTAATGGGAAAGCATGTTTGTTTTCCCCAATTTGTGGTGGAGGGGAATTCCTTATTAGGTGAACATCGTATAGGAGGCATATGTCAGTGTATAAAGAAGTTCTTCCATGCAAATCACTTCAAAGCATTGTTAGATGCCTAAATGTGACACTAGTGAGATCACAATGTTGTCTCAGGACCCATTTAACTTCCATATTGTGTATGAATTATGAAATCACCACTTGATATATTCTCTTCTACTGTTCCATCTCTCCAGGCTCTGTACAGCAGACTGGTCCCCTCAGTGAATGGAGTCAGGCGCTTCTCTCCCATACAGATTGCCAGGCTACGTGTAAGTCCACCCAAATTCACTGCCTAAAGTCCTATGTGTACTGGCTATTGTTCAGTTACCTCGCACAGTTATGTCCCTAAGACCTCCACTAGGTAGCCTCAGTGAGCTGATATACTGGTCGTCCAAAGTCCCTTCATAGTACCTCCCACTCTGCAGCACTATCCCCTCAACATCACCACTCATCTGTTTGGATTACAGTTAGAGTAATATAGGACTCTATGGTTTACCATAGATCTTTTATAGGAGTGTTGATAGCAGTCTGGCTTACTGTTAAACAATAACAAACAGATAGGAGATGGAGGCGTGAGGTCCTCCGAACCAGCACACAGCCTCAGAGACACAAACACACAACTTGAGGAAGACTTGAGTGGTGAAGTTCAGGAGGGTGTGAAATATTCATCCGTTTGAAGATATGTGGAAGAGGGAGGGAAACCGAGAGAGTGGAAGAGCTTTGAGGGAGAAGTACTGGAGGAGTCTCTTAAGAATTGTCTAATGAAGGTAATCTAGGACTAGACATAAATGAAAGATCCGTCTGTCTTCTGCCAGAAATGTTAACTCAGGAACCACACCTGTGTTGAATCACCTGCTTTCAATACACTTTGTATCCCTCATTTACTCAAGTGTTTCCTTTATTTTGGTAGTTACCTTTAATTGGGAAAGGTGATATGATAGACATCACAGGGAAATTCTAGGATAAGAGATAGATGTCAGATCGGAAAATTAAGCCTTTTGGACCTCATTGAACGGTCTTTTTTACCAGGTAAGTTGACAGATCATATTCTCAGCAAAGACTTGGGGAATAGTTACAGGGGAGAGGAGGGGTGAATGAGCCAATTGGTAGCCGGGGATGATTAGGTGGCAATGATGGTATGAGGGGCCAGATCAGATTGGGAATTATGGCCAGGACACCCGATCTTTAGTGACAACAGAGAGTCAGGACACCCGTTTAAAACACGGTGCCCTACACAGGGCAATGACCCCAATCACTAACCTGGGATATACTTTTTTTTGGACCAGAGGAAAGAGTGCCTCCTACTGGCCCTCAAACTCTACTTCCAGTAGCATCTGGCCTCCCATCCAGGGACTAACCCTTCTTAGCTTCAGAGGTCTGCCAGCAGTGGGATGCAGGTGCTATGCTGCGGGCTTTACCACTGTAAGATTCATAAACTGTTGTTGACATTATCATTTCTCTTTCTCTCTCTCTCTCCTGCTCTAGCGTTTGGGCATCAGTGAGATTGACCCCAGTGCTCTCACGCCCCAGGAGGTCAGCTCCTTTGTCCGTCTCGACCTCGACCCCGCCAAGGTCACCTGGCAGAGAGGTAGGACCCTGTCCAATCAGTTATTCCCCCCTCCCATATTACAGGCCCCCCACATGATTGGTTAATGTGTTGATTTGAGTGGTGGAGCAGGGTTTCCGTTAGCCGGTAATTGTAATTGTAGCCGGCCAATTGTGCTGCTGGGAGAGAGAAAGCAAGAAAGGAGCCTTGGCCTAAAATGAAAGTTGGAGAGTATGCTTATAGTGAAAAGCTTACAAGGCAGGACTCCAGACTGTGACCTTTTAGTCACCAACCCTTTACTTTAAAAAATATATTTGAACCTTTATTTAACTAGGCAAGTCAGTTAAGAACAAATTCTTATTTTCAATGACGGCCTAGGAACAGTGGGTTACCTGCCTTGTTCAGGGGCAGAAAGACAGATTGTTACCTTGTCAGCTTGTGGATTCGATCTTGCAACCTTTCAGTTACTAGTCCAACGCTCTAACCACTAGGCTACATGCCGGACTTGGCTGTGCGAGTAAAAAAAAATGATTGGTCGCGTCGTTGCTGGCTGCACATTCATTAACCTCACTAAAACATAAAGGTTGGAGGCTGAAACCATGATTTGGACAAAAGGTAAGTACATTATCCTCATGTTTCCTGTAATGAAGGTGTCTGCCTGCCTGTACCTTTTTTAGCTGGGGCCTGCTGCTGTGTCAAGCGAGACACTCCTTTCCTGGGAGAAAAAAAAAAATGTTTTCTGATTGTATAACTATCCTGTTGCGTCACGAAAAAATAAACAAAATAGTTTGACCAAATTATGGGCTGGTGCCACGGTCTGAAAAACAGTTCCATCAGGGGAAAATGATAGTCTGGAGCTCCTGCTACCAGGGGAATGTCCTAAATATGGAAAAGTGGTTGTGGACAAAGATGACAAGAATGTTGACGCGGCTAAATGGGGGCTACTGTACAACTCGCTATTCAGTTAGGATACAATTCTGGAGTATTTATAATCATTTGTTTTATCATTATTATTGTATTTCATTGTTGTTATTGTAGGCCAATGTACTGTATTAATCCAAAACAGTTCTTTAACCCTTGTGTAGTCTTAACATTCTTAATACTCCTAAGGGTCAAAAATGACCCGCCTTCACTAAACCCCTAAAATTAAGCAGCTTATTAATTGAATTTTAAGCCTCAAATCTATTTTGCATGAGGAAACAACCTGTCATTAATCACAAACTTTGTGAATATCTGGGTTTTCCCTCTTCACAATGCAGAAAGAGTGCATTTAATGAGTGGACTAGAGGTCGACCGATTAATCGGAATGGCCGATTTAATTAGGGCCGATTTCAGGTTTTCATAACAATCGGAAATCGGTATTTTTGGACACCGATTTGGCCGATTTAATAAAAAAATATATATATATATCTATATTTTTTTTAACACCTTTTATTTAACTAGGCAAGTCAGTTAAGAACACATTCTTATTTTCAATGACGGCCTCGGAACGGTGGGTTATCTGTCTCGTTCAGTGGCAGAATGACAGATTTTTACCTTGTCAGCTTGGGGGATTCAATCTTGCAACCTTACAGTTATCCTGATATCGGGATTGCAGCCATAACAAGTTGAGTGTCAACAATAGCATAGCGCTACATACAATAAATATTACTATAAATATTTATATTCATGAAATCACAAGTGCAATATAGGAAAACACAGCTTAGCCTTTTGTTAATCCACCTGTCGTCTCAGATTTTGAAATTATGCTTTACAGCGAAAGCAATCCAAGCGTTTGTGTAAGTTTATCGATCGCACGATAAAACATTAAGTACACTTAGCATCAGGTAACTTGGTCACGAAAATCAGAAAAGCAATCAAATTAATCGTTTACCTTTGATCTTCGGATGTTTTCACTCACAAGACTCCCAGTTACACAACAAATGTTACTTTTGTTCCATAAAGATTATTTTTAGATCCAAAATACCTCCGTTTGTTTGTCGCGTTATGTTCAGAAATCCACAGGAAAGAGTGGTCACAACAACGCAGACAAATTCCAAATAGTTTCCATTATGTTCACAGAAACATGTCAAACGTTTTTTATAATCAATCCTCAGGTTGTTTTTAAAATATATAATCGATAGTATATCAGCTGCAAATGTCTTTCACCGTAGGAGAGGGAAAAGCAATACCTATCCAAACTCTATTGTGTGAGAAACTCATGTGACCACTTGACGCGATGTTATCGTTCTGGCTAATTTTTCAAAATAAAAGCCTGAAACTATGTCTGAAGACTTTTGACACCTTGAGGAAGCGATATGAAAAGGAATCTGGTTCATATCCCTTTAAATGGAGCAAAGGGAGGCTATGGAACATGGAGTTTTCAAAATAGAAGCCACTTCCTGCTTTGATTTTCCTCAGGGTTTCGCCTGCAATATCAGTTCTGTTATACTCACAGACAATATTTAGACAGTTTTGGAAACTTTGGAGTGTTTTCTATCCAATACTACTAATAATATGCATATATTAGCAACTGAGCCTGAGGAGCTATAAAAAACAATCAATCAATCATAACCACTAGTTAACTACACATGGTTGATGATATTACTAGTTTATCTAGCGTGTCCTGCGTTGCATATAATCGATGCGGTGCGTATCGTTGCTCCAATGTGTACCTAACCATAAACATCAATGGCTTCCTTAAAATCAATACACAGAAGTATATATTTTTAAACCTGCATATTTAGCTAAAAGAAATCCAGGTTAGCAGGCAATATTAACCAGGTGAAATTGTGTCACTTCTCTTGCGTTCATTGCACGCAGAGTCAGGGTATATGCAACAGTTTGGGCCGCCTAATTTGCCAGAATTTTACATAATTATGACATAACATTGATGGTTGTGCAATGTAACAGGAATACAGTGGGGCAGAAAAGTATTTAGTCAGCCACCAATTGTGCAAGTTCTCCCACTTAAAAAGATGAGGCCTGTCATTTTCTCCATAGGTACACTTCAACTATGACAGACAAAATGAGAGAAAAAAAATCCAGAAAATCACATTGTACGATTTTTTATGAATTTATTTGCAAATGATGGTGGAAAATAAGTATTTGGTCACCTACAAACAAGCAAGATTTCTGGCTCTCACAGACCTGTAACAACTTCTTTAAGAGGCTCCTCTGTCCTCCACTCCACGTTACCTGTATTAATGGCACCTGTCCACAACCTCAAACAGTCACACTCCAAACTCCACTATGGCCAATACCAAAGAGCTGTCAAAGGACACCAGAAACAAAATTGTAGACCTGCTGGGAAGACTGAATCTGCAATAGGTAAGCAGCTTGGTTTAAAGAAATCAACTGTGAGAGCAATTATTAGGAAATGGAAGACATAAAAGACCACTGATAATCTCCCTCGATCTGGGGCTCCACGCAAGATCTCACCCCGTCGGGTCAAGAACGGTGAGCAAAAATCCCAGAACCACACGGGGGGACCTAGTGAATGACCTGCAGAGAGCTGGGACCAAAGTAACAAAGCCTACCATCAGTAACACACTACCCCGCAGGGACTCAAATCCTGCAGTGCCAGATGTGTCCCCCTGCTTAAGCCAGTACATGTCCAGGCCCATCTGAAGTTTGCTAGAGAGCATTTGGATAATCCAGAAGAAGATTGGGAGAATGTCATATGGTCAGATGAAACCAAAATATAACTTTTTGGTAAAAACTCAACTCATCGTGTTTGGAGGACAAAGAATGATGAGTTTCATCCAAAGAACACCATACCTACTGTGAAGCATGGGGGTGGAAACATCATGCTTTGGTGCTGTTTTTCTGCAAAGGGACCAGGACGACTGATCCGTGTAAAGGAAAGAATGAATGGGGCCATGTATCGTGAGATTTTGAGTGAAAACCTCCTTCCATCAGCAAGGGCATTGAAGATGAAACGTGGCTGGGTCTTTCAGCATGGCAATGATCCCAAACACACCGCCCTGGCAACGAAGGAGTGGCTTCGTAAGAAGCATTTCAAGGTCCTGGAGTAGCCTAGCCAGTCTACAGATCTCAACCTCATAGAAGATCTTTGGAGGGAGTTGAAAGTCCGTGTTGCCCAGCTACAGCCCCAAAACATCACTGCTCTAGAGGAGATCTGCATGGAGGAATGGGCCAAAATACCAGCAACAGTGTGTGAAAACCTTGTGAAGACTTACAGAAAACGTTTGACCTCTGTCATTGCCAACAAAGGGTATATAACAAAGTATTGAGAAACTTTTGTTTTTTATTTTACACCATCATTTGCAAATAAATTAATTTAAAATCCTACAATGTGTTTTTCTGTATTTTTTTTCCCTCATTTTGTCTGTCATAGTTGAAGTGTACCTATGATAAATTACAGGCCTCATCTTTTTAAGTGGGATAACTTGCACAATTGGTGGCTGACTAAATACTTTTTTGCCCCACTGTATTTAGACTTATGGAGTCCACCCGTTAGATAAAATACGGAACGGTTCCGTATTTCACTGAAAGAATAAACGTCTTGTTTTCGAGATGGTAGTTTCTGGATTTGGCCATATTAAGGACCTAAGGCTCGTATTTCTGTGTGTTATCATGTTATAACTAACTCTATGATTTGATAGAGCAGTCTGACTGAGCGATGGTAGGCACCAGCAGACTCGTAAGCATTCATTCAAACAGCACTTTTGTGCGTTTGCCAGCGGCTGTTTATGACTTCAAGCCTATCAACTCCTGAGATTAGTCTGGTGTAAGCGATGTGAAATGGCTAGCTAGTTAGCGGGGTGCACGCAAAGTACCCACAAAACACCAGTCTCAACATCAATTATAGAGGCGACTCGGGGATGCTGGCCTTCTAGGCATAGTTCCTCTGTTCAGTGTCTGTGTTCTTTTGTCCATCTTATATTTTTTCCTTTTTATTGGCCAGTCTGAGAGATGGCTTTTTTTTTTGTTTGTTTTTTTGCAAACAATAGGCTATACAGTTTGGCGGCAGGTAGCTTAGTGGTTAGAGCGTTGGACTAGTAACCGAAAGGTTGCAAGATCGAAACCCTGAGCTGACAAGGTAAAAATCTGTCGTTCTGCCCCTGAACAAGGCAGTTAACCCACTGTTCCGAGGCCGTCATTAAAAATAAGAATTTGTTCTTAACTGACTTGCCTAGTTAAATAAAGGTTCAAAAATATATATGTACAGATCAAAACACAAGGAATAGTGTTTTTGTAATTAGTTATAGGCTGTTTTTAAGGACATGTTAATTTGGCCAATATCCCTTGTTTTGATGGTGCTAGCTGTTTGGGTGGATGAGTTACGCACCTAATGCATATCGATGACCACACTGTTGAGTGAGACCTAAAGAACTCACCTCTTCTCTATTGGCACTTAGTCTCTTCCACGTTCTAATGTTCCATTATTTCATTAAAATGTAATCAGTCATGCATGTTTCCAAGTTCATAACTTCAAATAAGTCACCCCCCACACATGCGGTGACCGCACCTGGCTTAAATGGTGCCTCTAGAAACAAAACCTCTCACATCGTCACTCAATGCCTAGGCTTACCTCCACTGTACTCACATCCTACCATACATTATGCCTTGAATCTATTCTTCCGCGCCCAGAAACCTGCTCCTTGTACTCTGTTCTGAACGCACTAGACGACCAGTTCTTTTAGCCTTTAGCCGTACTCTTATCCTACCGCCTTTGTTCCTCTGGTGATGGAGTTTAATCCCTGCAGCCCCCAGCATCACTCCCATTCCCCAGGCCCTCTCATTTGTTGACTTCTGTAACCGCAAAAGCCTCATTAGAAGCCTCCGCCAACCCAGATGTCCTAGCCGCGTCTGAATCCTGGCTTAAGAAGGCCACAAAATCCTGAAATTTCCATCCCTAACTATAACATTTTCCGACAAGATAGAACTGCCAAAGGGGGCGGAGTTAGCCTGCAGAATTCTGTCATACTATCCAGGTCTGTGCCCAAACAATTCGAGCGCTTCTACTTTTAAAAATCCACCTTTCCAGAAACAAGTCTCTCACCGTTGCCGCTTGTTATAGACCCCCCCTCGGCCCCCAGTTGTGCCCTGGACACCATATGTGAATTGCTCGCCACCCCCATCTATCTTCAGAGTTCGTACTGTTAGGTGACCTAAACTGGGACATGCTTAACACCCCGGCCGTCCTACAATCTAAGCTAGATGCCCTCAATCTCACACAAATCATCAAGGATTCTACCAGGTACAGCCCTAAATCCGTAACCATGGGCACCCTCTTAGATATCATCCTGACCCACCTGCCCTCTAAATACACCTCTGCTCTCTTCCACCAGGATCTCAGCGATCACTGCCTCATTGCCTGCATGCATACTGTGTCCGCGGTCAAACGACCACCCCTCATTACTGTCAATCGCTCCCTAAAACACTTCAGTGAGCAGGCCTTTCTAATCGACCTGGCCCGGGTATCCTGGAAGGATATTGACCTCGTCCCGTGAGTAGAGGATGCCTGGTTGCTCTTTAAAAGTGCTTTCCTCTCCATCTTAAATAAGCATGGCCCATTCAAAAAATGTAAAACTAAGAACAGATATAGCCCTTGGTTCACCCCAGACTTGACTGCCCTTGACCAGCACATGAACATTCTGTGGCGTTCTGTATTAGCATCGAATACCCCCCGTGATATGCAACTTTTCAGGGAAGTCCGGAACCAATATATTCATTCAGTTAGGAAAGCTAAGGTTAGCTTTTTCAAACAGAAATTCGATTCCTGTAGCACTAATTCCAAACAGTTTTGGGACACTAAAGTCCATGGAGAATAAGAGCCCCTCTTCCTAGCTGCCCACTGCACTGAGGATAGGAAACACTGTCACCACCAATAAATCTACGATAATCAATAATTTCAATAAGTATTCTTCCACGGCTGGCCATGCTTTCCACCTGGCTACCCCTACCCTGGCCAACATTTCAGCACCCCCTACAGCAACTTGCCTATACCCACCCGCTTCTCCTTCACCCAAATCCAAACAGCTGATGTTCTGAAAGAACTGCAAAATCTGGATCCCTACAAATCATCTGGGCTAGACAATCTGTACCCTCTTTCTAAAATTATCTGCCAAAATTGTTGCATCCCCTATTACTAGGCTATTCAACCTGTCTTTCGTATTGTCTGAGATCCCCAACGATTTGAAAGCTGCCGTGGTCATCCCCCTCTTCAAAGGGGGAGACACTCTAAACCCAAACTGTTATAGACCTATATCCATCCTGCCCTTTTAAAATCTTCGAAAGCCAAGTTAATAAACAGATCACCGACCATTTCGAATCCCACTGTACCTTTTCCACTATGCAATCTGGTTTCCGAAATGGTCATGGGTGCACCTCAGCCACGCTCAAGGTCCTACACAATATCATAACTGCCATCAATAAGAGACGGCTGCACAGTACTGTCTTAATCAACCTGGCCAAGGCTTTCGACTCTGTTAATCACCGCACTCTTATCGGCAGAGTCAATAGCCTTGGCTTCCCAAATGACTGCCTCACCTGGTTCACCAACTACTTCTCAGATCGAGTTCAGTGTGTCAAATCGGAGGGCCTGTTGTCCGGACCTCTGGCAGTCTCTATGGGGGTGCCACAGGGCTCAATTCTCGGGCTGATTCTTTTCTCTGTATATATCAATGATGTCGCTCTTGCTGCGGGTGATTCTCTGATCCACTTCTACACAGACGACACCATTCTGTATACATCTGGCCTTCTTTAGACACTGTGCTAACACACCTCCAAGCGAGCTTCAACACCATACAACACTCCTTCCTTGGCCTCCAACTGCTTTTAAATGCTAGTAAAACTAAGTGCATGCTCTTCAACCGATTGCTGCCCGCACCCTCCCGCCAGATTAGCGTCACTGCTCTCGATGGTTCTGACCTAGAATATGTGGACAACTACCAATACCTAGGTGTCTGGTTAGACTAAACTCTCCTTCCAGACTCACATTAAGCATCTCCAATCCAAAATTGAATCTAGAATCTGCTTCCTCTTTCGCAACAAAGCCTCCTTCACTCATGCCGCCAAACATACCCTCGTAAAACTGACTATCCTACCCATCCTTGACTTCGGCAATGTCATTTACAAAATAGCCCCAACACTCTTCTCAGACTACATCCAATTTGCGATCACTGTGCCATCTGTTTTATCACCAAAGCCCCATATACTACCCACCACTGCGACCTGTATGCTCTTGTTGGCTGGCTCTCACTACATATCCAAACCCACTGGCTCCAGTTCATCTATAAGTCTTTGCTAGGTAAAGCCAAGCCTTAACTCAGCTCACTGGTCACCATAGCAACACCCACCTGTAGCACGCTCTCCAGCAGGTATATTGCACTGGTCATCCCCAAAGCAACACTTATTTGGCCGCCTTTCCTTCCAGTTCTCTGCTGCCAATGACTGGAACGAATTGCAAAAATCTCAGAAGCTGGAGTTTTATATCTCGATATTTCGATTTTTCTTTTGTGTTATTGACTGTACGTTTGTTTGTGTAACTCTGTTGTTTTTGTCGCACTGCTTTGCTTTATCTTGGCCAGGTCGCAGTTGAAATTTGCAACTTGTTCTCAACTGGCCTACCTGGTTAAATAAAGGTTAAATAAAAACGTTTAGTGAATTGAATAGGCCTACCTTTATCAATTTATACTTTTTCAATTACATTTTTATTTAGCCTTTACATTTTTATTTAGCCTGCCTACCCCAGCCAAACCCTAACCCGGACGATGCTGTGCCAATTGTGCGCCGCCCTATGGGACTCCCAATCATGGCTGGTTGTGATACAGCCTGGCATCAAACCAGGGTCTGTAGTGACACCTCTAGCACTGAGATGCAGTGCCTTAGACCGCTGCGCCACTTGGGAGCATGTGTCTTAATTATGTCTGTGAGAACGTGTTTATTTCCAGTCTGAGAAATGCGTGTTTTTTCTTGGCTGGCGCTGGTCATCCAGAGGTCTCTTTAGGTCGTGTGTGTCAGTTACAGGCCCATCCTACATGTGTTTTAATACTGTTTACTGTCCAAATGGGTTTTACAGACCAGGCCAGGGTTGGGTTGTAAAGGACGTGACTCAATACTGTGTACCAGCGGGTCACACAGGTTTTAAAAGCTCTCCCTGGTCCATGTTTATGAATGACCGTTAAACTGGCCTCTATCAGATGTTTTCCACATGTCACTGAAACATTATGACGTTTTGAAGGGGCTCACTAATTTAGATGTAATCTTTTTATTTATGCGATTAGGGTTGCAAAAATCCCAGGTTTTCCAGGAATCCCGGTTGGAAGATTCATGGATTTCGTGCTTATTCCATCCTGATTCCAGGAGTCTTTTGGGGAATGTTCCTGGATTTTTGCAATCTTAAGTGTGATGTAATGTATGAATAAGTATTCTATATTTATGTTTTTGGGGTTGTTTTTTTTCGTCTTGTAGTGGTTGATACCAACGATCGTTTCCTGAGGAAGATAACTGTAGGACAGGCCAGCACTGAGAAAGGACATGTGCGAGAGGTATGTTATATCTATGTACAGTATATCTTTAAAATGTTATGTACATTATAACCACGTGATTATGTGTATGACCTGAGTGATAACTCACTGATTAATAATGTATTTAATTTTATATGGTGCTTTTCATTACAAGTAGAATCTCAGTCGCTTAAAGTAAATACATAAATAAAAAATGTAGGCATCTTAATGGCCATTGTCTTGGCTAATGTACCACCAACCACTCATTTAGACACCTTCATTTACTGATTACTTCCAGTTTGGCTCAATGGTCGGTGCTCAAGCATTTACGCTGTAATTGGGGGTAAATTACATTTTTGGTTACTCCACATATTATCAACAGGTGTGCATACAGTATGTGCACACACATCGTTGAGACATGGCGTCAAAGACTGGCGTGTACACACAATATACACACACAGAGACAGACCCCCCCCCCCCCCTCGCCTTCCACAATTAATTGTGTTGGTGTGTCAGTAACTGTCAGTATTAATGAGGGCTAAATGAAATCCTGCTAATAAACACACTTCCCTCAATGGGAAGCAAGCACCTTAAGTGAAAGCAAATGTTGAAAGCAGAAAATACTGTCCTCTCCTGGATCGTTAGCAAGCATATGCTTATGTTTATGTCCCTCCACCGTTCCCTCCCTCTTTCATCCTCTCATCACTCATCCAGTGGTGCATTCTATAGCCCCCCAGGGCCTTAGCATCGGGAGGGGTATTAGAAAATGTCCAAATGCCTAATGCCTTTACTCTGGCGATGGGTTGTCGGTATGGTTAACGATGCGGTTGTGTCGGTGTGGTTAACGATGCGGTTGTGTCGGTGTGATTAACGATGTGGTTGTGTCGGTGTGGTTAACGATGCGGTTGTGTCGGTGTGGTTAACGATGCGGTTGTGTCGGTGTGGTTAACGATGCGGTTGTGTCGGTGTGGTTAACGATGCGGTTGTGTCGGTGTGGTTAACGATGCGGTTGTGTCGGTGTGGTTAATGTAATTTATCTTTTACAATGTATCTTTCTCGCGCAGGCGCACACACACGCAATACCAAGGTTATTATAGTTTTGTGGTTTTATTAGTGTTAAGGTTTCTATTTGAAAATCAGGTTAGTTTCAGTTCAGATCTGATTTACTATTTCGTTTTTATATTTATTTTCAGTTTTAATGTAAGGGACAGAAAGTAGCCTATGCATGGGAGGCTCGGAGCCATTTATGTGTTGTATAATTTGTGTTTTTGGGGATAACATCTTGCCACTGTGGGGCAGTAATGCATTAGGCAGTGCTATTCAACGTCGGGGTTGTGACCCATAGTGGGGAATTGCAGCAGAATCAACAAAATTGTGGAGTTGGGGTAGGGTCGCCAGAAATTCTGGCTAAATAAATGGGATCCCCGCTGAAAGTTTGAATACGACAGGCTGAGGTAGACTCGGCGAGATGCCGACAGGCTGAGGTAGACTCGGCGAGATGCCGACAGGCTGAGGTAGACTCGGCGAGATGCCGACAGGCTGAGGTAGACTCGGCGAGATGCCGACAGGCTGAGGTAGACTCGGCGAGATGTCGTAGATGCACGAAGTAAACAGTAGTAGAAATTTTGGGTGCTGCTCGTTGCAACATCGTCTCACTGAGTCTTTAAATCATGAAGTCAATCTCAATGTGCCCCCCCAGATTCAGAGGCTGGAAAAACCCATTTGAAAAAATGCTTGAAAACCACATTAGATTTTTTTACCAAAGAATAAATACCATAAAAAAAGGAAGAGGATTCATTCAGTTTTTCAAACGGGTTAATCATTTTATTTCAGTTTGCAAAAAAAAAAGTTATATGTTTACTACAATATCCTTGACACACACACACACACAAAGATAAACAACAGCCCTTCCTTCCATTGTTTCCCCATCACTCTGACGCGATAAGGCTTTTGGAAAACTAGGCCACGTCCATGAAACATTGCTCACTCTGCATGTGTGTTTACAAAAATGTATATTGCCTAATGCCCTGTAGAAAAGCAGTCTGGCTTGGAATCTTATCCACTGGGATGGAATCAGACTCATATGTTAGTAGTTAACATGTCAGTGTGTGTGTGTGTGTGTGTGTGTGTGTGTGTGTGTGTGTGTTATCCCTCCCTCAGCTCCCCCGCTGTTCTCTCTCAAGTGTTCTCTGTTGTGTGTGTGTACTCCATCTGCGTCATTCCCCTCTCTGATTCAGTTTGACTTATTTCACCTCAAGATTTTTGTGTTGCTTGAGTCTTTTCAGCAAGCCATGACACCCACCTTCTCAGATTGTACTGGCATTTTCTGTAGTTAGAAAGATTGCCATTCCTGAAACCATTATTTTGTTGAAATTTGAATTTTATCTCTGAGAAATTAAGCTAATTGATTGCACTCAAATTGGCCATTTTAATTTATAGGATTCAGATAATATTCAATAAATATAGTACCCAACATCCAATTTGGTTAATCTAGGATAGCGTCCCACCTCGACAACAGCCAGTGAAATTGCAGGGCGCCAAATTCAAAACAACAGAAATTTCATAATTAAAATTCCTCAAACATACAAGTATTTTACACCATTTTAAAGATACACTTGTAAATCCAGCCACAGTGTCCGATTTCAAATAGGCTTTACGGCGAAAGCACACCAAACGATTGTTAGGTCAGCACCTAGTCACAGAAAACCATAAAGCCATTTTCTAGCCAAGGAGAGCCCTCAAAAAAATCAGAAATAGCGATTTAAATTTATCACTAACCTTTGATCTTCATCAAATGGCACTCACAGGACTTCATGTTACACAATTAATGTGTGTTTTGTTCGATAAAGTTAATCTTTATGTCCAAAAACCTCATTTGAAATTGGTGTGTTATGGTCAGAAATGCATTGTCTCAAACCGAACATCCGGTGAAAGTGCAGAGAGCCACATCAAATGACAGAAATACTCATAACCAACATTGATAAAAGATACAAGTGTTATGCATGGAAATATAGATAAACTTCTCCGTAATGCAACCGCTGTGTCAGATTTCAAAAACGCTTTATGGCAAAAAGCACACCTTGCGATTATGTTTGGTCAGCGCCAAGTCACAGAAAAACATACAGCCATTTTCCAAAGGAGAGGTGTCACAAAGTTTAGAAATGGCATTATAAATATTCACTTACCTTTGATCATCTTCATCAGAATGCACTCCCAGGAATCCCAGTTCCTCAATAAGTGTTTGTTTTGTTCAATAAAGTCCATCATTTATGTCCAAATACCTCCTTTTTGTTTGCACGTTTAGTTTACAAATCCAAACTCAGGAGGCAAGTTCAGGCGAAATTTCAGAGTCAAATTACAGTTCGTAGAAACATGTCAAACGAGGTATAGAATCAATCTTTAGGATGTTTTTATCATAAATCTTCAATAATGTTTCAACTGGAGAATTTATTTGTCTTTAATGCATTGGAACACAGGTCGCTGTCACGAGCACACATAAGACTGAGCTCATGGCACTCTGCCAGACATCTGGTTGAAACCGCTCTCATTCTCTCCCCCTTCACAGTAGAAGCCTCAAGCAAGGTTCTAAAGACTGTTGGCATCTAGTGGAAGTGCAATATGACCCCATAGACACTGTATATCCAATAGGCAATGACTTGAAAAACTACAAACCTCATATTTCCCACTTCCTGGTTGGGTTTTTTCTCTGGTTTTTGCCTGCCATATGAGTTCTGTTATACTCACAGACATCATTCAAACAGTTTTAGAAACTTCAGTGTTTTCTATCCAAATCTACCAATTATATGCATATTCTAGCTTTTGGGCCTGAGTAGCAGGCAGTTTACTCTGGGCACCTTATTATCCATGCTACTCAATACTGCCCCCCAGTCCCAAAGAAGTTAATGGTCACTAGTCACAATAAATACAGAGATGTTTCCTGATCATTTTATTGAAAAAAAATAATTAATTGCATGGCAGTCTTCTATCTTATTAGGGATGTCACAATATTTTAGTCCCTAGCCCATTTCTCCAAAGCTTTGGACGTGTAGGAAAAGTCTTCATATGAGAATTGCGTTGGGATAGCGCTCTCAGAAAGTGGCCAGTTGTTGGACTATTAAAGGAGAGTTGGGTTGAATAATCAGTAGGTTGCTAAGAAAGGAATTGCTTTCATGGAGGTCTGGCTTGAGGATGTGTGAGGATGACCACACTATTTATTTTCGGAATGAGCCAAATCTATTGGTTTTCTATCCAAAGTTGCAAAGGAAATGTTGTTATCTATTTAATAAACACAAGAGACCAGCAGAATGGATAAGAGTGTGGCAATATAGCCAGAACAAAAAACCTGGTACTTTCACGCTACTTTATGGTAAATAATGCAAGTGACTTCAATTACTAATTTCTCTGAACAGGGGAAAAACATTTCACCAGATTAATAGGGAATACATTACATAGTATGGAGAAGCAATACTCCAAGCCACAACTTCATACTACTGGTCAAAAATAGATAACTGATGCTGTATACTGGTTGTTGGGATGGGATTGGCATGGGGGATCCATGGATTTATTTTTTATTTAAACATTTATTCCTCATGTCTTACTCATTGGTAGGAAGAAGTTTGGTCCGAATTGGATGTTGGATACTATATTTATTGAATATTATCAGAATCGTATAAATTAAAATGACCTATTTGGGTCCAATCAATTAGCTTAATTTCTCAGAAAAATAATCTGAAAGGGTGGGTGTCAACCCTCTTTCTTGTGCTTTTTTTAGGTGGAATGACCCTCGTCTCTCTCTTGTGCAGTCCCAGTTTGACATAGCAGTGGCCATTGATGCTGTGTTTGTGTTTAGTGTGTGTGTGTGTGTGTGTGTGTGTACATATTTCTCTCCTGTGTAGACCCAGTTTGACATAGCAGTGGCCATTGAGATTTTGATATCGTCTGTAAATACACACAATGTTTCTCTCCCCCTGTGTAGACCCAGTTTGACATAGCGGTGGCCAGTGAGATCATGGCTATCCTGGCCCTGGCTGATGGACTGGGGGACATGAAGACCAGACTGGGACGTATGGTGGTGGGCAGCAGCCGCAGTGGACAGCCCGTCACAGCAGAGGACCTGGTAATATAATCATATAATAAATACCATTATCCAAAATCATGCGTGCATACATTTTACATAAAGTTGGCCCCAGGAATCGAACCCACAATCCTGGTGTGTGTGTGTGTGTGTGTGTGTGTGTGTGTGTGTGTGTGTGTGTGTGTGTGTGTGTGTGTGTGTGTGTGTGTGTGTGTGTGTGTGTGTGAGCTAAACGGTTTCAGTTAGGGCTAATCAGTTGCAGTATTGTTCCACTTAAAGACATCAGTCAGAAATTACTTTAATGGCCATAGCGTACTTTAACATCAGCCTATAAAACATTACGAAGGCTGTCATATGTCAAGACCTCTTCACTAAGCTCGCTTTGTCTCTCTTGTCCTTCCTGATTATCTTGTCAAGTGGAGATTTGGCTCGATATGTGTTATTTAAACTCAGTCAACACATTAACATTATCACAGATGTCATGAGACAAATGTTTCATTTTGGTGTTATATTAAGGTTGGTAGCAACATGGAAAATCATTGGAAATCCGTTGCAGCTCCAATCGACTACAAAATCCACAATGCAATGCTTTCTATGGGGTGGCAAGCAACTAGCTAGGTAGACACTCATATATCTCATATATGCACTATATATATATATATATATATATATATATATATATATATATATATATATATATATATATATATATATATATATATATATATATATATATATATATATAGTGCATGTGGACAACCGTTCAAATTAGTGGATTCGGCTATTTCAGCTACACCCGTTGCCGACAGGTGTATAAAATCGAGCACACAGCCATGCAATCTACATAGACAAACATTGGCAGTAGAATGGCCTTACTGAAGAGCTCAGTGACTTTCAACGTTGGCACCATCATAGGATGCCACCTTTCCAACAAATCTGTTCGTCTACTTCTGTACTGCTAGAACTGCCCTGGTCAACTATAAGTGCTGTTATTGTGAAGTGGAAACGTCTAGTTGCAACAACGGCTCAGTCGTGAAGTGATAAGCCACACAAGCTCACAGAATGGGACCGCCGAGTGCTGTAACGCATAAAAATCATCTGTCCTTTGTTGCAACACTCACTACCGAGTTCCAAACTGCCTCTGGAAGCAACGTCAGCACAAGAACTGTTCGTTGGGAGCTTCATGAAAGGGGTTTCCATGGCTGAGCAGCTGCACACAAGCCTAAGATCACCATGCGCAATGCCAAGTCTCGGCTGGTGTGGTGTAAAGCTCGCCGCCATTGTACTCTGGAGCAGGTGTCCACATACTTTTGGTCATCTAGTGTAGCTAGCAAACGTAGCTACACACTAATACCAAAGGCAATATCAGCATGTAACATAGCTAGTTACCTGTAAAATCGCCAAAAGAAACTGCACTATAAATTTAGGAGTCTACAATCTCACATTGTTCAACATGTAGATCGATGTCCCTCAGAGTGGAGTCTTAACATTCACAACAGCAGGTATACTTTTGAGGAGATGGGGAAACTTTGCCCATGCTACATCAATGGGCTGCGCGGTGCATTCTGGACGATTGTTGGACAAAGCGCGCTCTCTTTCAAGGAGTGAATGGGTCTATTGGGCACTAGCTCAAACTCAACATTAGCACGAATCTCATCAACAAGAAGTACAACATTACAAATATTTTCCGAGATGTGAGATGATTAACTTGCTATCTGTAGTATCGTATAGCTTTGGAATTGTGACATTATGTATTTCGAGGAAAATAGGAACGTTTCTCTTTGAGAAGGGATTGCTTGATGATTAGTTTAGCAACCGCATGACACAGCTTGACAACGTGAACGCGATTGGTCGACAGTCTGCTGGATGGATGTGTTCACTCATTCATTGGATTTCTATTTTCTTTCTATAATATCTCTGGCAACAGTAACTCTAATGAACTTATCCTCTGCAGCAGAGGTAATTCTGGGTCTTCCTTCCCTGTGGCGGTCCTCATGAGCCAGTTTCATCATAGCGCTTGATGGTTTTTGTGACTTGAAGAAACTTTCAAAGTTCTTTGAATTTTTTTGAATTGACTGACCTTCATGTCTTAAAGTAATGATGGACTGTCGTTTCTCTCTGCTTATTTGAACCTTTCTTGCCATAATATGGACTTGGTCTTTTACCAAATAGGGCCATCTTCTGTATACCAACCCTACCTTGTCACAACACAACTGATTGGCTCAAATGCATTAAGAAGGAAAGAAATTCCACAAATGTACTTTTAACAAGGCACACATGTTAATTGAAGTGCGTCCAGCTGACTACCTCATGAAGCTGGTTGAGAGAATGCCAAGATTGTGCAAAGCTGTTATTTCATAGTTTTGATGTCTTCACTATTATTCTACAATGTAGAGAATAGTAAAAAAATACAGAAACCCTGGAATGAGTAGGTGTGTCCAAACTTTCGACTGGTACTGTATATATTATTTAGTATATGTAAAGACTACATCAAATTAAGGTTAGTCTGATGGGTGACAATATTAGCCTATCACTTGTGAATTATGCATTATCACTTGTTAATGATGCCCAGCATGTGCAGTAAGGCAAATCATAGTGGCACACCTTATGTAGTATGGCCTATATGTTTTGCTAATGTTTGAAATAACAGCTGAAGTTACACAACTTCTTAAAATTAAGCACGTTAACCTGCTTTCCAACAGGTGTAGACCCTAACTGGCAAACATAGGCTGCTAGTGAGTTTCAAGTTTGGGGAAGATAATTTTAACCATAAAAATGCACATTTTATAATAAATGCGATTATGCATGTAATTCTTTATCGTCACTTTTGAGAACAGTGCAAATGCAATCCAACATTTATCATCAAAACAGCTTATCATATTTTTATAGCTCACCTCACTGTGATTAATGTGAATAAAGTTTGTCAGCAGATTGTAACAGTGTAAACCATATGAACAGCGCTTTCTAAGGTGATGATGAATTAAAAACCTCCATATGTATATTAGAGTTTATGCATATGAGCCCAGGCCCAAAAATAAAAAATAAAATTATGATTGTACCATTATACAATACATAGTCTACTGCATATTAAGATTTCTTTGATACATAATTGAGTGTGGACTGTATTATTGTGCACACTAGATGGACTTGGTTACCTTACGCTACGCTCCAACATGTATATCCATGAGTCTGGACAGAACGTATAGCCTTAGACCATGCTGTTGATTCATTGATTGTGCAGGGCGGCTTACAGTTAGTCTACATTAGTGAACTAGTATTTGATTTTGAACAGCCTAGTAATAGGGATTGTTGTTTTAATTTAAAAATTTATTTTCTTGTTTGGGTGACATTACCTTTAGCTATACAGAATCTCACCTCCATGCGTTTCCATCTCTCCCTCCTCTATTCCTTTCTCGAGTGCGCAGACTAGCTGTCAACAGTTAAGTTAAATGTGTTTCGTAGCAAAAACATTTTAATATCGATGTTCCCAAACAGATTTTCACTTTTCCCAAATTAACTACTGGGTAGCTGCAGGAACAAGGTTGGAGAGCCCATGGCATAGAGTTTGGGCGGAACATCACCTTTCTGGCAGCGAGAGCATACTCCTCAAACAGTGGTTGATGCGTGCAGTGAAATAAGTGGTGTTGTATTTATTTCTCAGCTGGTCATATTATGCTCCGCTATAAAACTGAAGTAGCCTACCAAACAGACCGGCGGGAAAGCCAGAGTCCTCCAATCCCTATTGGAGTGCAGACAGATGTCTTTTTCCCCTCCCCCTGTTCCTAACCATTTAATCATGGACCATTCTAAATGTAAATTGATTTGACAGCTGTGCAGCCTGAGGCAAGGTTCTTTCTCAAATCAATAGCAGATAGTCGCTCCATGCAGCCCATATATGTTTTGATTTCTAAGACATTCTAAGGTTTGTTTCATTCACAACTAACCAAATAACTCTAAATCTGGCATTTAGGACCTTTTTCAAGTGATCACTTTTACTCTTAATATCCACTTCATATGCACTCTTGGTCCATAATAAATGTTTTTTTCCCAGCTAAGTTAAATTATATTCTTCTTAATATAAAATCATATAAAATAATGGTACTTATAACCATATATTTTCACTTAAATGAACAAGCCTATGGCATGGAGCATAGCCAGACATACAGTAAGCCAACTCATATTCTGTTCTTCTGAAATACATTTTCTTCATATCATGTTTCTTTAGACTTGACTAAAATATATTGTGATGGTGTATATTTAAATAGATTTGATTATGTGTGTTTGTGTGTGTGTGTGTGTGTGTGTGTGTGTGTGTATATGTACAGTGGGGCAGGGCAAACAAGTATTTAGTCAGCCACCAATTGTGCAAGTTCTCCCACTTAAAAAGATGAGAGGCCTGTAATTTTCATCATAGGTGCACTTCAACTATGACAGACAAAATGAGAGAAAAAAAATCCAGAAAATCACATTGTAGGATTTTTAATTTATTTATTTGCAAATTATGGTGGAAAATAAGTATTTGGTCACCTACAAACAAGCAAGATCTCTGGCTCTCACAGACCTGTAACTTCTTCTTTAAGAGGCTCCTCTGTCCTCCACTCGTTACCTGTATTAATGGCACCTGTTTGAACTTGTTATCAGTATAAAAGACACCTGTCCACAACCTCAAACAGTCACACTCCAAACTCCACTATGGCCAAGACCAAAGAGCTGTCAAAGGACACCAGAAACAAAATTGTAGACCTGCACCAGGCTGGGAAGACTGAATCTGCAATAGGTAAGCAGCTTGGTTTGAAGAAATCAACTGTGGGAGCAATTATTAGGAAATGGAAGACATACAAGACCACTGATAATCTCCTTCGATCTGGGGCTCCACGCAAGATCTCACCCTGTGGGGTCAAAATGATCACAAGAACGGTGAAAAAAAAAAAAAAATCCCAGAACCACACGGGGGGACCTAGTGAATGACCTGCAGAGAGCTGGGACCAAAGTAACAAAGCCTACCATCAGCAACACACTACGCCGCCAGGGACTCAAATCCTGCAGTGCCAGACGTGTCCCCCTGCTTAAGCCAATACATGTCCAGGCCTGTCTGAAGTTTGCTAGAGAGCATTTGGATGATCCAGAAAAAGATTGGGAGAATGTCATATGATCAGATGAAACCAAAATAGACATTTTTGGTAAAAACTCAACTTATCGTGTTTGGAGGACAAAGAATGATGAGTTGCATCCAAAGAACACCATACCTACTGTGACGCATGGGGGTGGAAACATCATGCTTTGGGGGTGTTTTTCTGCAAAGGGACCAGGACGACTGATCCGTGTAAAGGAAAGAATGAATGGGGCCATGTATTGTGAGATTTTGAGTGAAAACCTTCCATCAGCAAGGGCATTGAAGATGAAACGTGGCTGGGTCTTTCAGCATGACAATGATCCCAAACACACCGCCCGGGCAACGAAGGAGTGGCTTCGTAAGAAGCATTTCAAGGTCCTGGAGTGGCCTAGCCAGTCTCCAGATCTCAACCCCATAGAAAATCTTTGGAGGGAGTTGAAAGTCTGTGTTGCCCAGCAACAGCCCCAAAACATCACTGCTCTAGAGGAGATCTGCATGGAGGAATGGGCCAAAATACCAGCAACAGTGTGTGAAAACCTTGTGAAGACTTACAGAAAACGTTTGACCTCTGTCATTGCCAACAAAGGGTATATAACAAAGTATTGAGAAACTTTTGTTATTGACCAAATACTTATTTTCCACCATAATTTGCAAATAAATTCATTAAAAATCCTACAATGTGATTTTCTGGATTTTTTTTTCTCATTTTGTCTGTCATAGTTGAAGTGTACCTATGATGAAAATGACTAGCCTCTCTCATCTTTAAGTGGGAGAACTTGCACAATTGGTGGCTGACTAAATATTTTTTTCCCCCACTGTATGTGTGGAAGCCTGGAAATGCTAAACGGTCAATTACCTTGAGACCAGCAGTCTTTTGTATGACCAATAACCGACTGACAAAATTTCATGACTGCCACAGCCCTAAGTAGGAATATCACAAAAATATGATCAATGGCTCATTCGAGAGAAGGGATCCCCCTGAGTTATGACATCGGCTAGTATTGAAATCTGACATGTATGATAGACGTTTTTGTGATCTGGAAGTTATATTCCTATTAACTTCCAGTGTAGTGAGAGAGACTTTATCACAGTGTTACGTCATACTGGCCGGATTTCTGCCTGCTTGAACGCCACTAACTCGGATACAAATGAAGACAGGAAATGACTCAGGGATTCGATAGAACATCACTCAGAGATGCACAAAAACAATATAACATTCAAAATGGATGAACCTTTGCTCGTAGAGGTCAGGTTTATGGTGTTATAGGTAAAAAGTAGCTTCCCCACCAGGTTTTGTAGGGATTTAACCCCTAGTGACCCTCCACTATCATGTCCCTGCCATTATGGAGACTAGGCAGGGTGGTTGCTGGGCCTCTCAGGAGACAGAGGAGCTTGAGCACGCAACATGGATCTCGTTTGACCCAAAATGGCCTCCAGCTGCCCTTGAAACTCATAACTATTAGCTCCACTGTGGAGCCATGTTGGCCCAGGTGGCTCTCCCCCCCCCCCCCCCCCCCCCCAACTGGATGTGGTGGTGGTGTTGTTGCGCCATATAGGCCGGGCTCACTGAGGAGGATCCCATATTCTGTTATGGATAATCAGGAATGCCGCAGTGACTGGAAAACACACAACCAGGCCAGAGTGGATTTTGGAAATGATGATAAGTAGGGACGGGCCGTGTGTGTCATAGATATGTGTATGGAAATATGGGTTTTGGTTTTGAATTGCTTTAACAGCCGTTTTATTGTGTGGTTTGCATGCTTACTGGTTATTTTATTGGTAGGATACTGTAAAATCCCTTCAAGAATTTCAGCACTAACAACTTCTCTTTCTCTCTCTCAGGGTGTGAGTGGAGCACTCGCGGTGCTCATGAAGGATGCCATCAAGCCTACCCTTATGCAGACCCTAGAAGTGAGTCTCTAACCACACATCCTCGTTGCTATCCAAGCATGAGATGAAGACCGTTATAGAGGGAGGGCAACGATGTTGTCAAAGACAGGGTGATGACTGCACTGTTGTTCAGGAATATCCAGAAAATTCCACGTAGGCTATCAGAGCAATTTTTTCTAAACTTTTGCCATTTTATTAACACCTATCCAATCCTCTTAGATTTATACATTCCAAGTTCCTAGAGACTGGGAAATGAGTGTAGCTGTGAGCTAAGAGCAGTTGTTTAGTATTGAACTGAAGAGCAATCAGTTGAGGTTGGGTGTGATGGTCCAGACGTTTACCCTGCCTCTCCGTACATCTGCATCTCATTGTTCTCTGAGACATGACCGTGTACGTTCAGACACTCAGACACACACACAAACACACACACACGCACACGTGTGACCTCTGACTGGCCCATGCTAGTGGAAACGCCCATACCCGATTCTCTCTGAGGCGATGGAGGAATAGAGATGGAGGGAGACGGAGATTAGGGCTGATGGACTGAATGATTAAACTGATAAAGAGCTGGAATACATCTTGATCTGGCCCCCTCTGACTGCTGGGGCTGGTGTGTCTGTAGTGGACCTGCCCTCAGGGAGAGCCTCTGGAACCGTCTCCAGAGCAATGTCATTATGCCTTCCATTGTTGAACAGTCTAATTGAATGATTCTAATTGATTACATTACAAGGAGAACTGTATAATTAATTGTAATTTAATGATTGTAAATAATAATGTTTCAATGACCACACAATGGAAACTCAAATACTGGATAAAATCAGTCCACCTCACTGAATTATAAAACTGGTTATTTGGATCCTGGATGCTGATTGAAGGAGTCCCAAAACTCCCGCATATCAACCAAAGTACAATGACGTGTTAATGTGGTAATTTCACTGTCCTGCAGCCCAGGCAGGAAATTCATTAACTCTCGGGGGACAAAATCATCAACACATTATTTTTCAGTGGTTTACAAAAGTTGGGGGTTGTATAAACCTACATATGTGCCTTATGACCTGTGCAATAATGTGTCATTTTACAAATGCGATCTCTTCAGCACCAATAGCCTAGCTAGTCCAAGAATTAATGTATGCAGTGCGACCTATGTAGGCCTATTGGATATTTATTAAATCATTATTTATTGAAGTTCTTGTCTCTCATCATCATCATCATCATTGAATCTCTGCTAGCTAGCTAAATTCCTATGATTTTTTTTTAGCATAGCATAGCAAAGTCAAATGAATAAAATGATTAAGTGACGACTGGGACAAAACACGAAAAATAACTAACAACCAGACCACATGGGCAGCAACTTTACTCGTTAAAATATTATTTACTTTAAAAAATGTAATCAGTATTTTTATAAATATGTTGGCAATATCAGCAACAATGCCCTCACACCCAGGAAATTTTGTGTGTCACACAAAAATTCCTGGATCCTCAGAAATTATTGCTTAAATGTTAGTTCAATGAAGATTTAACAGCCCCTTGTAATGTCATCAATTAAAATGTTCAATAATTGACAGCATATGTATGCAAACGTTGAAGGGGTTAGAAACTAGGAAATGTTAGTAGTTGGCTGGCTACTTTTTTGTTTTGGGAGGTGGTTTTATGTTTTTAGGGTGTGGGGTTGAGATGGGATTAGGTTTTTGTTTTGGGGAGCAGGGGGGGAAAGTGGTGTTGCAGAGAGTGGTTTTATGTTTTGGGAGGAAACGCTGGAGTCCTGTTTTGTGGAACCTTTCCTGTCTGTGTTTCCTGTGTTTCTGAAAGGGGGATGCATATCGGGATGGACCAGGCCTAAAGGGTCCGTGGGAATTTTCAGTTTAGTTAGGCCCTCTGTGCCCTTGTGTGTGTGCGTACGTGCATATGTATGTTTTCACAGATGGAGCAGGGTCTGTAAAGAGATAGGAGGAAAGTAATAGCTGCCTCACTGTGTCTGTAGTCGAGAGGGCCAGGATTACTGTACGTGTGTTCTAAAACGGCCAACTTACTGTAAGTGGGACTGACTGAAACACACACACACACCCATACTGCCTCTAATCTACTGTATACATACAGTACAAACACCATGCACACAAACATGCCTGTTCAATGTCAACCAAAGGTGGTCTGCTCTGACCCAGTGCAGGTCCTGCTGTGCTGGGTTCCTACTCTCTGGGGCTTTGTAAATTATGCTCTCTGCCTCGCAAATAAAACACACACACACACACACACACACACACAGTCCTTTGGACAGCAATTCATCTAATTCACAATTCATTCAGATCTATCCGTAATCATGATAATTGTTTAGAAACATAAACTCAGCAAAAAAATAAACGTCTTTCAAAGATAATTCGTAAAAATCCAAATAACTTCACAGGTCTTCATTGTAAAGGGTTTGACCACTGTTTCTCATGCTTGTTCAATGAACCATAAACAATTAATGAACATGCACCTGTGGAACAATCGTTAAGACACTAACAGCTTACAGACGGTAGGCAATTAAGGTCACAGTTATGAAAAGTTAGGACACTAAAGAGGCCTTTCTACTGACTGTGAAAAACACCAAAAGAAAGATGCCCAGGGTCCCTGCTCATCTGCGTGAACGTGCCTTAGGCATGCTGCAAGGAGGCATGAGGACTGCAGATGTGGCCACGGCAATAAATTGCAACGTCCGTACTGTGAGGTGCATAAGACTGCACTACAGGGAGACAGGACGGACAGCTGATCATTCTCGCCGTGGCAGACCGCGTGTAACAATACCTGCACAGGATCGGTACATCCGAACATCACACCTGCGGGACAGGTACAGGATGACAATAACAACTGCCCGAGTTACACCAGGAATGCACATTCCCTCCATCAGTGCTCAGACTGTCTGCAATAGGCTGAGAGGCTGGACTGAGAGCTTGTAGGCCTTTTGTAAGGCAGGTCCTCACCAGACATCACCGGCAACAACGTTGCCTATGGGCACAAACCCACCGTCGATGGACGCGGTTTTTTCTCACCAAGGGTGATGGTCGGATTCGTGTTTATCGTTGAAGGAATGAGCGTTACACCGAGGCCTGTACTCTGGAGCGGGATTGATTTGGAGGTGGAGGGTCCGTCATGGTCTGGGGCGGTGTGTCACAGCATCATCAGACTGAGCTTGTTGTCATTGCAGGCAATCTCAACGCTGTGCGTTACAGGGAAGACATCCTCCTCCCTCATGTGGTACCCTTCCTGCAGGCTCATCCTGACATGACTCTCCAGCATGACAATGTCACCAAACATACTGCTCGTTCTGTGTGTGATTTCCTGCAAGACAGGAAGGTCAGTGTTCTGCCATGGCCAGCGAAGAGCCCGGATCTCAATCCCAAAGAGCACGTCTGGGACCTGTTGGAACGGAGGGTGAGTGCTAGGGCCCAGAAATGTCCGGGAACTTGCAGGTGTCTTGGTGGAAGAGTGGGGTAACATCTCACAGCAAGAACTGGCAAATTTGGTGCACTGCCGTACTTAATGCAGCTGGTGGCCACACCAGATACTGGCTGTTACTTTTGATTTTGACCCCTCCTTTGTTCAGGGACACATTATTCCATTTCTGTCAGTCACATGTCTCTGGAACTTGTTCAGTTTATGTCTGTTGTTGAATCTTGTTATGTTCATACACACATCTACACATGTTTGCTGAAAATAAATGCAGTTGACAGTGACATTTCTTTTTTTTGCTGAGTTTATTATTATTATTATTAGTCACTCCAAAATGACACACTCATTTCTGTTGGGCACACAATAATCTGAAACACAAGCAAAACAAACAGCAAATGCATCCAACAAGTTTGTAGAGTCATTGTATAATTTAAAATCCAAAGGGCTGGAGTTCTGAGCCAAAACAACAGAAAATGTATCACTGTCCCAATAATTTTGTCGCGTTCGTTAGAATGAATGTTGGACTAAGGCGCAGTACGTTGAGTTCCACATAATTTATTAAAGAAGTGAAACTTTAGCAAAGACTAAACAAACTAACAAACCTTGACTACAACACTAACTCAAAACATAAACAATATCCCATAACCCACAGGTGGAAAAAATGCTACTTTAGTATGATCCCCAGTTAGAGACAACGATAGCCAGCTGCCTCTAATTGGGGATCATATCAAAACCCCAACATAGAAAAAACAACCTAGAACCCCCACGTAGAAAATATAAACTAGACTAACCCCCCAGTCACGCCCTGACCTACTCCACCATAGAAAATAAAGGCTCTCTATGGTCAGGACGTGACACTTTTTAAAAACTTTTTCCTCATTTTGTTGTTACAAAGTGGGATTAAAATGGATGTAACTGTTAAAAAAATGTATTCAACAATCTATTCAGAATACTCTAATGTCAAAGTGGAAGAAAAATTGTAACTTTTTGGGGAGGAAAAAAAAACGAGAGGAAAAGAAACTTGATTAGTTAAGTATTCAACCCCCTGAGTCAATACATGTGACAATTTGGCAATAAGAGCTATCCACAACTGGATTGTGCAACATCTGTTGCAAGCTCTTGTCAAATTGGTTGTTGATCATGTATAGACAACCATTTTGAGGTCTTGATATATATTTTGAAACAGATTTAAGTCAAAACTGTAACTCAGCCACTCAGGAACATTCACTGTCTTTTTGGTTAGCAACTCCAGTGTAGATTTGGCCTTGTGTTTTAGGTTATTGTCCTGCTGAAAGGTGAATTCATCTCCCAGTGTCTGGTGGAAAGCAGACTGAACCAGGTTTTCCCCTAGGATTTTGCCTGTATTTAGCTACAATTCAGCTGTTTTTTGATCCTGAAAAAGTCCCCAGTCCTTAACGAGAACAAGCATAACATAACATGATGCAGCCACCACTATGCTTGAAAATATGGAGAATGATACTCTGGATTTGCCCTAAGCATTACTATCTACACTTTGTATTCAGGACAAAAAGTGAATTGCTTTGCCGCATTTTTTGCAGCATTACTTTAGTGCCCTGTTGCAAACAGGATGCATGTTTTAGAATATTTTTATTATGTATAGACTTCCTCCGTTTCACGCTGTCAATTGTGTTGGTATTGTGGAGTAACTGCAATGTTGTTGATCCATCCTCAGTTTTCTCCAGTCAGAGGCATTACACTCTGTAACTGTTTTAAAGTCACCATTGGCTTCATGGTAAAATCCCTGAGTGGTTTCCTTCTCCGGAAACTGAGTTAGGAAGGACGCCTGTATCTTTGTAGTGACTGATTGTATTGATACACCATCCAACGTGTAATTAATAACTTCACCATGCTCAGAGTGCTTTTTAAAAATGTTTTACCCATCTACCAATAGGTGCCCTTCTTTGCGAGGTATTGGAAAACTTCCTTGGTCTTTGGTTAAATCTGTGTTTGAAATTCCCTGCTCAACTGAGAGACCTTACAGATAATTGTATGTGTGGGGTACAGAGATGAGGTTGTTATTTAAAAATCATATTAAACACTTTTATTGTACACAGTGAGTCCATGCAACTTAGGTGACTTGTTAAGCCATTTTTAGTCCTGAACTTATTTAGACTTGCCATAACAACGGGGTTATTGACTCATAGCATTTAAGCTTTTAATTTTTTTAATCAATTTGTATAAAACTCCCCAGTGACAAGAAATCTCAATTGAATCTATTTTAAATTTAGACTGTAACACAACAAAATGTGGAGAAAGTAAAGAGATGTGAATACTTTCTGAAGGCACTGTAGATACAGACACATTCTAGGAGTGATGTCGTCAGCTTGGCACGGCTAATTATGGCCTGTTAAGGACAGTTGTTTACACAGATGTGACCGCAAATGATGAAAGCGTAATGCTCCATCCACAACACACATACCCCCCCCCCCCCCCCCCCCCCCCAAGTCAGACCTTTTATTCCTCTGCTATGGTTTTCTCTCAAAGCTGTCTCCTCTCATCCTCCACTTGTTCCTCACAGAGTACAAAACAGTGACAGTGGAGTAATAGGTAATACTGTATGTAGGATTGGTACAGGCATCTGGGTTTACAGTCTACATGAGTGGATCATGATTAAATGGACCAATCAGTCTTAGTTTTGACACCTGATTGACCCCAGTCTAACCTTTTGCCCTTTTGTGTGTGATGCTGATGGTGTATTGGAGAGAGAGGTGAAGAAAGGATGAAACGATCTCCTCCTTCCTGTTTTTATCTCCATCCCTTTCCCCTGGGTGTGTTTTAATCCTCTCTTCCTCTTTTATTTTCCACCGACTGGAGAACTGACACAATTGCCTTTTTTATTGTATTTATTTCCCATTTCATTTGTGAGAGCTGGTGGTTATATTTCCTGAATGTTTTTCCTGGTGGGAATGACACAACATCCAATCAGAGTTCAGGGGTTGTCATCACACACAGAGATTCACCTTTTATGTGACGTATGCTAGCTTTCCTACAGGGTCAGAGAAAGAGCACACAATGGAAAGGGTGGTAACAGCAACAGGACACCTATTCAAATGGGCTTTTTTTCATCTGCTTCATCTGATTTATCTCTAGTTGCTCTTTTTCTCAATACAATCACACACTCACATTCATTCTCTCCCACTGTGCTCTTTTTTGTTTTCTCTCTCCGATTTTAAGTAGATGCTTTATAAAGCATGTGTAAGAGGCTCATTAAACAAGTGATTTAGAGCTCTGTGGGACTGGAGGTATTTGTCTCTGCCCTGTCACATGACAAAACAATGGCTAAAGTGTTTTCACTCACCTTCCAGTTTCCCCCTCTCCCAGCTTCCTCCCTCCAAGCTTTCCCCCTATCCCAGCTTCCTCCCTCCAAGCTTTTCCCCTATCCTAGCTTCCTCCCTCCAAGCTTTCCCCCTATCCCAGCTTCCTCCCTCCAAGCTTTTCCCCTATCCTAGCTTCCTCCCTCCAAGCTTTTCCCCTATCCCAGCTTCCTCCCTCCAAGCTTTTCCCCTATCCCAGCTTCCTCCCTCCAAGCTTTTCCCCTATCCCAGCTTCCTCCCTCCAAGCTTTTCCCCTATCCCAGCTTCCTCCCTCCAAGCTTTTCCCCTATCCCAGCTTCCTCCCTCCAAGCTTTTCCCCTATCCTAGCTTCCTCCCTCCAAGCTTTTCCCCTATCCCAGCTTCCTCCCTCCAAGCTTTTCCCCTATCCCAGCTTCCTCCCTCCAAGCTTTTCCCCTATCCCAGCTTCCTCCCTCCAAGCTTTTCCCCTATCCTAGCTTCCTCCCTCCAAGCTTTTCCCCTATCCCAGCTTCCTCCCTCCAAGCTTTTCCCCTATCCTAGCTTCCTCCCTCCAAGCTTTTCCCCTATCCCAGCTTCCTCCCTCCAAGCTTTTCCCCTCTCCCAGTATTTTGACTGGGGTGTTAGCAATTTTCTTCCTCAAAAGTTGTAGTTGACCTTGTATATTGTTATAGACATAGTCCAATGGCTGAATGGGGTTGTTCTGTGTATTAACACTGGCACTTTGCACTACTAGTGCCTCCCAGCTCTTAACCTGCAGCTGCTGTGTAGACAAATAATGTTTAGACACATATGCAGTCCTGAAACTCAATGATGTAGTTGTAGAATGCAAATTAATGTAGAGGTACTTCTTAGATGTTTGTTTGTTTGTTTGTACTGGGTTTGCTAGTAAGTCACTTTGGGTAATAAAAATGGTGTGCCCTTCCGTTGTTCTAGGGTTCTCCAGTGTTTGTCCACGCGGGGCCATTTGCCAACATCGCCCATGGCAACTCCTCGGTGCTGGCAGACAAGCTTGCATTGAAGCTGGTAGGAGAGGACGGATTTGTAGGTAAGTGTCCTCAGTGCACACTCTTAGAATTAAAGGAGCCTCGAGGAACCTTTTGTGTCTCAAAATGATTGCCACTGTGGGGGAACCCGTTCAGTTCATTTGTAAAGGTTCACACGGATACCTTTTTGTGAGAGCAGGGGTTAAATGTTGAACCTTTTTTAATAATATAAATGTAAGTGACATGATTTATTATTATTATAGTAGGTAAAGCCCCGCCTTATCTCAGCTCACTGGTCACCATAGCAGCACCCACTCGTAGCACGCGCTCCAGCACTGCTCCAGCTCTCACTGATCACCCCCAAAGCCAATTCCTCCTTTGGTCGTCTTTCCTTCCAGTTCTCTGCTGCCCATGACTGGAACAAATTGCAAAAATCTCTGAAGCTGGAGACTCACATCTCCCTCACTAGCTTTTAGAACCAGCTGTCAGAGCATTTTACAGATCACTGCACCTGTAATTAGCCTATCTGTAAACAGCCCATCTATCTACCTACCTCATCCCCATACTGGTATTTATTGATTTATTTTGCTCCTTTGCACCCCAGTATCTCTACCTGCACATTCATCTTCTGCCAATCTACCATTCCAGTGTTTAATTGCTATATTGTAATTACTTTGCCACCATGGCCTATTTATTTCCTTAAATTACCTCATTTGCACTCACTGTATATAGACTTTTTGTTTTCTTTCTACTGTATTATTGACTATGTTTTTTTTACACCATGTGTAACTCTGTGTTGTATGTGTCGAATTGCTACGCTTTATCTTGGCCTGGTCGCAGTTGTAAATGAGAACTTGTTCTCAACTAGCCTACCTGGTTAAATAAAAATGAATAAAAAATGATTATAGTGAATGTATTATATTAGTGTTTCAATATTGTAACAAAACGGTGACGATTGTAACAATGGAATGCTACAGTTGAAGTCGGAAGTTTACATACACCTTAGCCAAATACATTTAAACTCTGTTTTTCATAATTCTTGACATTTAACCCATTCCTCCTGACAGAGCTGATGTAACGGAGTCAGGTTTGTAGGCCTCCTTGCTCGCACACACTTTTTCAGTTCTGCCCACACATTTTCTGAGGTCAGGGCTTTGTGATGACCACTCCAATACCTTGACTTTGTTGTCCTTAAGCCATTTTGTCACAACTTTGGAAGTATGCTTGTCCATTTGGAAGACTCATTTGTGACCACGCTTTAACTTCCTGACTGATGTCTTGAGATGTTGCTTCAGTAAATCCACGTAATTTTCCTTCCCTCATGATGCCATCTATTTTGTGAAGTGCACCAGTCCCTCCTGCAGCAAAGCATCCCCACAACATGATGCTGCCACCCCCGTGCTTCACAGTTGGGATGGTGTTCTCCAGCTTGCAAGCCTCCCCCTTTGTCCTCCAAACATAACGATGGTCATTATGGCCAAACAGTTCTATTTTGGTTTCACCAGACCAGAGGACATTTCTCCAAAAAGTACTCATGTGTCGTTGCAAACCGTAGTCTGGCTTTTTTATGACGGTTTTGGAGCAGTGGCTTCCTTGCTGAGCAGCCTTTCAGGTTATGTTGATATAGGACTCGTTTTACTGTGGATATAGATACTTTTGTACCTGTTTCCTCCAGAATCTTCACACGGTCCTTTGCTGTTGTTCTGGGATTGATTTTCACTTTTTGCACCACAGTACGTTCATCTCTAAGAGACAGAACGCGTCTCCTTCCTGAGCGGTATGACGGCTGTGTGATCCCCAGGTGTTTATTCTTGCATACTGTTGTTTGTACAGATGAACATGGTGCCTTCAGGCGTTTGGAAATTGCTCCCCAGGATGAACCAGACTTGTGGAGGTCTACAAAAAAAATATCTGAGGACTTAGCTGATTTTTCTTTTGATTTTTCCATGATGTCAAGCAAAGATGCACTGAGTTTGAAGGTAGGCCTTGAAATACATCCACAGGTACACCACCAATTGACTCAAATTATGTCAATTAGCCTATCAGAAGCTTTTAAAGCCATTACATAATTTTCTGGAATTTTCCAAGCTGTTTAAAGGCACAGTCATCTTGGTGTATGTAAACTTCTGACCCACTGGTATTGTGATACAGTGAATGATAAGGGAAATAATCTGTCTGTAAGCAATTGTTGGAAAAATGTATTGTGTCATGCACAAAGTAGGTGCCCTAACCGACTTGCTAAAACTATGGTTTGTTAATAAGAAATTTGTGGAGTGGTTGAGAAACAAGTTTTATTGACACCAACCTAAGTGTATGTAAACTTACGACTTCAACTGTACTTGGCTCTTTAGTATCACATGCACTTATGTCCGCCTTTAAAAAAGGCAGCAGAACTAGCAGTGTACAGGCGTAACCAATATTGACTAGAACCTGACCGCTATGTTATTTTTGGGTCCAATATGATATTGATATTAGGGAGGCAAAAGTCACAGATTACCGATATATCTGCCAATGTTGTGTTTTTGAGGTGGAATGAAAAACAGACCTTTTTTGTACACATTGTGCTGTAAATTATTAACAGGTACTTGTAAATTATGATTTCTTAACAAATTATAAAATGTGCATTATTTAAGAACATTTATTTGTGGTTTACAGGATATCTACCAAAAAGCAACCACAAAAGAGAGAACAAAACATTATGAACACTTGCTCTTTCCATGACATAGATAGCCTTCACTTGGTCAATGATCCCTTATTGATGTCACTTTTTAAATACACTTCAATCAGTGTAGATGAAGGGGAGGAGACAGGATAAAGAAGGATTTCAAGCCTTGCGACAATTGAGACATGGATTGTGTGTGTGCTCTTGCGCCATTCAGAGGGTGAATGGGCAGGACAAAAGATTGAAGTGCCTTTGAACAGGGATTGGTAGTTGGCACCGGGTTGTGTCAAGAACTGCAAACGCTGCTGGCTTTTTCACGCTCAATAGTGTTCCATTAAGGACATCCAGCCAATTTGACACAACTGGGGGAAGCATTGGAGTCAACAGGGGCCAGCATCCCTGTGGAATGCTTTCGACACCTTGTAAAGGCCATGCCCAACGAATTGAGGCTGTTCTGAGGACAAAAGGAAGTGCAGCACAACATCAGGAAGGTGTCCCTAATGTTTTGTACACTCAGTGTATATCTTCTAAATAAGACAGTAAATACAAAACTTGTTTAGTTTACCTTAGGTATGACTTAAAGAGTCTATCAATGGAAGTGGATAAGAAGTATGTACAAGTATTTGTCCTAAACCAACACAGGGGGTGGCTGGCTGAATGAATTAAACTTTGTCTCAAGTAAATCGGAAACGGCACTGTTCACAAATAAGCATTTAAATGCAGTAACATGTCGTTTGTCATGCCACCACTGTGTCAGCGTTAGCATTTGTCCTGAGTAGATTTACACAAACACTTTATGGCAACCTATGACATGCACAAGTTAGCTGTTCATTACAACAATGTTTTCTTATAGTAACCATACATACATATCTTCAGAAAGTATACACACCCCTTGACTTTTTCCCTACACACAATACCCCATAATGTCAGTTTTTACAAATTAAATGAAAAGCTGAAAAGTCTAGGGTCAATAAGTTTTCAACCCCTTTACTATGGCAAGTGTACTTAAGTCTAGGAGTTTATTGGAGTCTTTAACAAGTCACAAGTTGCATGGGTAAAAATAAAAAAGCAGACATTTGAATATCCCTTTGAGCATGGAGAAGTTATTAATTACACTTCGGATGGTGTATCAATACAATCAGACCCTACAAAGATACTAACTCAGTTTCCGGAGAAGAAGGAAACCGCTCGGGGATTTTACCATGATGCCAATGGTGACTTTAAAACAGTTACAGAGTGTAATGCCTCTGATAGGATAAAACTGAGGATGGATCAACAACATTGCAGTTAATCCACAATACTAAACCTATTTGACAGAGTGAAAATAAGGAAGCCTGTACATAATAAAAATATTCCAAAACATTTATCCTGTTTGCAACAAGTAACTAAAGTAATAGTGCAAAGATTGTCGCAAAGCAATTAACTTTTTGTCCTGAATACAAAGTGTTATGTTTGGGGCAAATCCAATACAACATATTACAGAGTACCACGGTACACATTTTCAAGCATAGTGGTGGCTGCATCATGTTATGGGTATGCTTGTTCGCATTAAGGACTGAGGTGTTTTTCAGGATCAAAAATGTTACTGAATGTAGCTAAGCACAAGCTAAATTCTAGAGGAAAACCTGGTTCACCAGACACTGGGAGATGAATTCACCTTTCAGCAGGACAATAACCTAAAACGCAATGATCAATAACCAATTCGACAGAGCTTGAAGAATTTATTAAAAGAATAATGGCCAAATGTTGCACAATCCAGGTGTGGAAAGCTCTTAGAGATTTACCCAGAAAGACTCACTGCTGTAAACACTGCCAAAGGTGATTCTAACATCTATTGACTCGGGTGTTGAATACTTATCTAATCAAGATACTTTATTCTTCATAAATGTTTCGCAAATATTCAAATTTGTCTTCCACTTTGACATTACAATATTTTGTGTAGATCGTTGAAAAAATACAATTAATTCCATTTTAATCCCACTCTACAACATAACAAAATGTGAAAAATTTAAGGGGTATGATTACTTTCTGAAAGTACTGTATGTACATTACTCTGCTATTCAATCCAAAATTGTATTCGCTATAAATTCCATCTGCAAATGGCATGCACTGATGACTGAAAACGTTTATGCAGATATGCTTGCCTCACTGTTTTTAGTCACATGTTCTAATTTAGCTAGCTAGCTAACGTTAGCTACTTATCTCATGAATGCAATCAAATAGCCTGAGTGATACAGTGCCTTGCTAAAGTATTCATCCCCCTTGGCGTTTTTCTTATTTTGTTGCATTACAACCTGTAATTTAAATAGATTTGGATTTCATGTAATGGACATGCATAAAATAGTCCAAATATGTAAAGTGATATGCAAAAAATAACTTGTTTTAAAAAAAATGGTGCGTGCATATGTATTCAGCCCCTTTGCTATGAAGGCCCTAAATAAGATATGGTGCAACCAATTACCTTCAGAAGTCACATAATTAGTTAGATTGCACACAGGTGGACTTTATTTAAGTGTCACATGATCTTAGGGTTTATATACACCTGTTATATACACTCTGGGAAAGGTCCCAGAGTCTGCAACACCACTAAGCAAGGGACACCACCGAGCAAGCGGCAAGCGCTAAAGTTTTCTGTTTTTTGTCTTATTTCTTGTTTGTATTTTCAATGTGGATGACATGTTGTGTAAATCAAATGATACAAGCCCCCCAAAAATCAAGGCAACAACATAGGAAAAATGCCAAGGGGGTGAATAATTTTCGCAAACCCACTGTAGATATGTAACCAACTGACTTGCATTTTGCAGATTGTTTGTTTATTTTGGAAAATTGACTAAATAAGCCCACTCGCTAACATAATAGGCCAAGACCGTAATGGTGTCATTTTTGTATCAAGGATGAGTGTTCACTTTGGCGCCATTCCAGTGTTAGCTCAATCTCTGTTACTTATGTACTAACTACCCTGCTGGCTAGCAAACCAGCTAACTTTAACTAAGTGAGAATGTGATGACAGGGCTGCTTGCTTGGTGAATTGTACTTTTGATGATTTACTTATTCAAATACGCTGGCTGTGGCAAGCTACTCACTGTCAAACCACCATACCTACCATCTCTCACGTTGTGACCTAAGGCTGAATGAAGTTCAATGATCAGCTCGTAGAGCGCCCTCTTCGGGCATAAAAAAGACTGCTAATGAACAGATGTATTTGTTTCTTCGATGTCTATAATATCTGTGCTTTATCTTTGGAATGAAGACGGATACAAATATTTGATTACATTTTTTTTATATTGGTCAACCGATTTATCAGTCAGGCTCTATTATTGACTCTGCAACTGAACACATGAACAGCAATGACAATTACTCTCATGAGTGGCCAAAAATAACTTTTTGAAAGCCAAGCCCCAAATAAGCCACAAATCTTCTGATCAGCTGCCACCGCTAGAAGATATAGCTACAATATATACACTTTTCTCCAGGAAGCCTTTGCTGCATTGAAGGATGAAAGATTCTTCCCAGTACCGCTCAACTAACAAAAGGTGCAAATATGAACCATTTTTATTTCACCTTTAAATTGGGTGGGCTATTTACCGATGGACTATGTACAGCTGACATTGGCTACCAATGGTTCCCTGAGGAACTCCAGGGTCCCCCTTAATTCTAAGAGTGTGATGTGCGAGTAACACACACAGACACAGTAACTAAAAAAATGACGGCCAGCTCTTTTTCAACTGTACATTCTGGGCTGAAGCGCGCATGCACACTTTGGCGAGGAATTCAAACCCCGGGTTACCTGGGAAGTGTGGGCTCAAAATATAAGTTACAACTCCAGGGTTGAACTTTAGCTTAGTTCTTGGCTTCCAGTACCTTTAGCCCACTTACTCCTGAGTCCTGGTCCTGGCACTGGTACTTCAGGGTTGCTGCTTGGAGGAGTCCTGCCCTGGGCCTGGCTCTAACCTCTGGCCCTGGTACCTCAGGATTGGTGCTTGGAGGAGTCCTGCCCTGGGCCTTGCTCAAGCCTCTGGCCCTGGTACTTCAGGGTTGCTGCTTGGAGGAGTCCTACCCTGGTCCTGGCTCTAACCTCTGGCCCTGGTACCTCAGGATTGGTGCTTGGAGGAGTCCTGCCCTGGGCCTTGCTCAAGCCTCTGGCCCTGGTACTTCAGGGTTGCTGCTTGGAGGAGTCCTACCCTGGTCCTGGCTCAAGCCTCTGGCCCTGGTACTTCAGGGTTGCTGTTTGGAGGAGTCCTACCCTGGTCCTGGCTCAAGCCTCTGGCCCTGGTACCTCAGGATTGGTGCTTGGAGGAGTCCTGCCCTGGGCCTTGCTCAAGCCTCTGGCCTTGGTCCTGCCTCTAGCCTCTGGCCCTGGTACCTTAGGGTTGCTGCTTGGAGTCCACGCTCCAGACTAGGGTTCCGAAGCTTTCTAGGAACTGTGGAAAAGTTCCGTTAGAGGAGGAAGCAGATTTGTAATCGTAAGAGCCTGTGGAATGCATTGGAGTAAATCAGCCTAATCCATCAATGTCAAAGCATACCTGACTCTTTCCATATTTCTCTATCCATCCTCCCCTCCCTGTTTTACTCTCCTCTCATCTCCTCTCACTCTTTTTTAAATCTCCATTCTCAGTCTCTCTGTGAAAGAATAATGGGAATGTGTGTGTTTTTGCCTGTGGACACAGAGTGGTAGTGAACTGTCTTTAAGGGCATGCCCGGTGTGTTTAGTCATAGCTAAACCCACAGTACTACTACTTACCACCTAGTTACAGTGTTTGTGTGTGGCCACCTTCATGCCCAGGTAGTTACTGTCACGCTACTGACCTGAAGGAATGCGTAGGCAATACGCTCCCAGTGTAGAGTTTCACAACACAGTCAGGAGGAGAGAAGTGTGGAAGGGGCCATCTTATCCCTTCCTCTTTTTCCTTCCTCGCTCTCTCTTTACCTCTATCTCTCCTGTGTTCGTAGTCCCTCTCCTGCTCCCTGTGTTCGTAGTCCCTCTCCTGCTCCCTGTGTCCGTAGTCCCTCTCCTGCTCCCTGTGTTCGTAGTCCCTCTCTTGCTCCCTGTGTTTGTAGTCCCTCTCCTGCTCCCTGTGTTCGTAGTCCCTCTCTTGCTCCCTGTGTCCGTAGTCCCTCTCTTGCTCCCTGTGTCCGTAGTCCCTCTCCTGCTCCCTGTGTTCGTAGTCCCTCTCCTGCTCCCTGTGTTCGTAGTCCCACTCCTGCTCCCTGTGTTCGTAGTCCCTCTCCTGCTCCCTTCACTCTCCCTCTCTGCTGTCTCTGTTTGTTACCAGACTCTCAGGTATGTTAGGAACTTACCCTCCCCTCTGAGGCTCCTCAGACAGCTGTGATGCCCTCTCCCCCTTTCCTCCCCTCTTCCTCTACTCTGCTTCCCCCCCCCCCCCCCCTGCCAAGAACAAAACACCAGAATGTGTGGTTATTACTTATTACAGTAAGTTGAAGGTGACAATGTAATGCTATCCTTCTCACATGTTTTAGTTGTGGTAGTTTTCAAGTCAGTTTCAGCCTTCAGTCTAGCACTGACTGTAGTTTAGATAAGAGAGAGATCGAATGCACCCTGGGTGGAGGCTAGTCCCAGACAGACTCCCATTTTGAAATGCATTCCACATGTCAGATTCCTGCTATTCCTGCATCCTTAGTGGTCTGGTCTGGTGTGGAGGAGAGGGCACTCAAATAACCTCTAACAACAGGGACACTGGGTTTTCCCCTTTGTACAAAACACACAGATGAAGGAATGTGGATCCATTTGAATAACTAGACACATCCAAACTTGTTGAAATGTTGAACTGAACACAAATTTGACAACTTTTGTGCAGGCCTCCCAATGACATTAATGCATAGGCTAATTCAGATGAATAACACACATTTAGTTTCTAAAGTCAGGATTGGAACCTGAGAGAATAATGTAAAGAATGGAATAAAACTATATCTCAAATCTGCATTTATATTCATATTGGGGGAAAAATGTGAGTTTTTTTTTGGGGGGGGGGGGGGGTTTGGAGAACCTAGCGCCGACCTGGCTTACTTTTCGTGCGTGTGTGTGTGTGTGTGTGTGTGTGTGTGCGTGTGTGTGTGTGCGCGCGCTGAGGCTGGGCTGCTGCTGCTCCAGATCTGTGACTGGTAGTAACCCTGAACAAGCCTCACTACTCCCCTGCTCTGTCCTCTGTAGCCCCACAGCTTTTCACAACAATCCTCACTAGTTTGAGGTCACCACACAGACCAGGAAACTCACAGGGACTTCCTTTAGACATCCTCTGGGTTACCGTGTTGTTGTTTCTGTCTTTCTCTCTCTCGTACGCGGCGGCGACTGTGTGTGTGGTTGTGTCATTGGACAATCAAAATTTGTGAAAGGATCATCATTAATCCACTACCCAGGTTTCAAAATGAGACCAAAATAAGCTTTTTCTCTGGTGATCAATTCATTGCCAGGACTTGACAGTAATACCATGTTGTCACAGCCAGGATAAACACAAAAACAAATTCCTACCCCTGTAGAAATGCAAGAAAACAGTCTGCTCTCCGTAGTTCACCAAACATCTTGCTAAATCCTTTGGTTAAGATTTGGACATGCGTTGTTGATTTTAACAAATGGAAAGGCCACCAGTTGAAATGCAGAATGTGTTTTTTAGGCCCCAAAAACTACCGCATCTCTGACAGATGGCTTAATGACATTGAGGTTAAGCAGAGCAGACTCTCCCCCCCCCCTTCTCTCTATCCCTCTCTCTGTCTCTCTCTGTTGATTAGCCCGTATAACAGTTTAGCCATGATATAATACACACCTTTCATTTTCTCATGGAAACTCACCCCCTTTCCAGAAAATAGTCACCACAACCGAGGGATTGTATTTTATCGTTTGTCAGTCTGTAACATTTTGGGTCCGAGGACGTCTCTTCCTAACCACACTCTCAATACACTAATCTCCTCTGTGGTCAAATAGCTTAAATACACTGTTTCAATCTCTGTTTCTGTTCATTTTCCCATATGCATTTCCAGATGAGTAGAGTTTTATGGATAAACACATTTTCATCACTTGTTAAACTCCGTTTATATTGTGGACTGTGAAATTCTGGGCCTGACTTTTTGGAGTGCTCTGAATAGCTAGAAGGAACAGTATGGTGGCGTGTGTCCGTGGTCAGTTAGACATCATGTCAGATGTTAAATGGAGAATCTACACGCTTGACTTCTAAAACACACACAATTGCAGGTGATTCCCTTAATTACTGTAGGTCCAAATATTTATTAAATCCTTTTAATCGACATCCTTTTATTTGGGATAATCCAGGATTTAACTGGCCTAGGGTTTTCTAGAGTTCAACACACACACACACACACACACACACACACACATACACCTCTGTTAGGAATGCCACCTTTCACCAGTGGAAACAGTAACTTCCCCCGACCTCCCAGGGAAGTGGCACAGGAAGCCCACTGAGAGGGGGTGTAGTCTGGGAGGAGCTGGCTGTCATGGCCTGGAGCCTGAGGGAGCCCTGGTGGGGGGGCACAGCCTACTGGGGCAGGGCCAGTGGACCAGGGGTCCCTACTGGAAACATCCAGGACTGAGATTCCTGTGTAAACAACAGGAAGCGGTCACAAGGCTGGTTGTCTATGTTGTCATTAGCCCTGTGCTAGCTCTTTGCTGACAGTTTCAATGTGATGAAATGTAAACCTGTAGCCCTAACAGTGTTAGTGGTGTTAGCTGTCATCAAATCAAATGTTATTGGTCACATACACATATTTACAGATGTTATTGTGGATGTAGCAAAATGCTTGTGTTCCTAGCTCCAACAGTGCAGTAATATCTAACAATTCAAAACAATACACACAAATCTAAAAGTAAAATAATTGAATTAAGAAATATATACATTTTAGGACGAGCAATCTCGGAGTCGCATTGACTAAAATCAAGTACAGTATATACATATGAAATGAGTAAAGCAGTATGTAAACATTATTAAAGGGACCAGTGTTCCATGTCTATGTACACAGGGCAGCAGCCTCTAAGGTACAGGGTTGAGTAACCGTGTGGTAACTGGCTACTAACAGTGACTACGTTCAGGGCAGGGTAATGGGTGGAGGCCGGCTAGTGATGGCTATTTAACAGTCTGATGGCCTTGAGATGGAAGCTGTTTTTCAGTCTCTCGGTCCCAGCTTTGATGCACCTGTATTGCCCTCGCCTTCTGGATGATAGGGGGTGAACAGGCTGTGGCTCGGGTGGTTGATGTCCTTGATGATATTTTTTGGCCTTCCTGTGACATTGGGTGCTTTAGGTGTCCTGGAGGGCAGACAGTGTGCCCCCGGTGACGCGTTGGGCAGACCGCATCACCCTCTAGAGAGCCCTGTGATTGCAGGTGTTGCAGTTGCCGTACCAGGCGGTGATTCAGCCCGACAGGATGCTCTCAATTGTGCATCTGTTAAAGTTTGTGAGGGTCTTAGGGGCCAAGCTGAATTTCTTCAGCCTCCTGAGGTTGAAGAGGTGCTGTTGCACCTTCCTCACCACACTGTCTATGTGGGTGGACCATTTCAGATCGTCAGTGATGTGTACGCTGAGAAACTTCAAGCTTTTCAGCTTCTCCACTGCGGTCCCGTCGATGTGGATAAGGGTGTGCTCCCTCTGCTGTTTCCTGAAGTCCACGATCAGCTTTGTTGACGTTAAGGGAGAGGTTATTTTCATGGCACCACTCCATCAGGACCCTCACCTTCTCCCTGTAGGCTGTCTCGTCATTGTTGGTAATCAGGCCTACTGTTGTGACATCTGCTTGATTTGGAGGGGTGCGTGGCCACGCAGTCATGGGTGAGCAGGGAGTACAGAAGGGGGCTGAGCACGCACCCTTGTGGGGCCCCTATGTTGAGGATCAGGGAAGTGGAGGTGGCGTTTCCTATGGTGTTGTAGGCTGAGCTATGGTCAATGAACAGCATTCTTACACAGACAGGCACTTGTCCAGATGGGATAGGACAGTGTGCGGTGCGATGGCAATTGCATCGTCTGTGGATCTATTGGGGCGGTAAGCAAATTTAAATGGGTCTAGGGTATCCGTTAAGGTAGTGATGATCCTTAACTAGCCTCTCAAAGCACTTCATGATGACAGCAGTGAGTGCTACGGATAGTCATTTAGTTCAGTAATCTTTGCTTTCATGGGTACAGGAACAATGGTGGACAAATGGGGCCAGCAGACTGGGATAGGAAGAGCTTGAATATGTTCATAAACACTCCAGCCAACTGGTCTGCACATGCTCTGAGGATGCGGCTAGGGATGCAGCCTGGGCCGGCAGCCTTGCGAGGGTTAACACACTAAAATGTCTTACTCACATCGGACACGGAGAACAAGAGCCCACAGTTCTTGGGAGCGAGCCATGTCGGTGGCACTTTATTGTTGTCAAAGCGGGCGAAGAAGGTGTTTAGCTTGTCTGGGAGCAAGACTTCGGTGTCCGCGATGTGGCTGGTTTTCCCATTGTAATCTGTGATTGTCTGTAGACCCTGACACATACGTCTAGTGTCTGAGCTGTTGAATTGCGACTCCACTTTGTCTCTGTGCTGACATTTTGCCTGTGTTATTGCCTTAGAGGGAATAACTACAATGTTTGTATTCTACCATATTCCCAGTCACCTTGCCATGGTTAAATACGGTGGTTTGCGCTTTCAGTTTTGTGCAAATGCTGCCATCTATCCACGGTTTCTGGTTTGGGTAGGTTTTAATAGTCACCATGGGAACAACATCCCCTATACACTTCTTGATGAACTCAGTCACCGTGTCTGTATATGTTTTTCTTAGTGGCTACCCATAACATATCTCAGTCCACATGATCAAAACAATCTTGAAGCATGGATTCCGATTGGTCAGACCAGCGTTGAATAGGCCTTGTAGACATCCCGGAAGAGGGAATAGCAGTGGTCGAGTGTTTTTCCAGCGAAGGTACTACAGTCAATGTGTTGATAGAACTTCGGTAGCATTTTCCTTAAATTTGCTTTGTTAAAATCCCCAGCTACAATAAATGCGGCCTCAGGATGTGTGGTTTCCAGCTTGCATAAAGTCCAGTGTAGTTCTTTGAGGGCCGTCATAGTATCGGCTTGAGGGGGAATATACACGGCTGTGACTATAACCGAAGATAATTCTCTTGGGAGGTAAAACGGTCAGCTCTTGATTGAGGTATTTTAGGTCTAGTGAGCAGAAGGACTTGAGTTTCTGTACGTTATCACAATCACACCATGAGTAGTTAAGCATCACACATACACCACCACCTTTCTTCTTCCTGAGAGTACTTCATTCCTGTCTGCACAATGTCCTGAGAACCCAGCTGGCTGTATGGACGGGGACAGTATATCCGGAGAGAGCCATGATTTTGTGAAGCAGAGTATGTTACAGTCCCTGATGTCTCTCTGGAAGGAGATCCTTGCCCTGAGTTCGTCTACTTTATTGTCCAGAGACTGAACAGTAGCGAGTTATATACTCGGAAGCGGTGGATGGAGTGCACGTCTCCTGAGTCAGAGTAGAAATCCACTCCGAATCTTAGAGCAGCCTCTGGGATAAGTTCAATTGCCCTGGGGGTACAAACAAAGGATCCATTTCATTGCCCTGGGGGGTACAAACAAAGGATCCATTTCTTTGCCCTGGGGGGTACAAACAAAGGATCTATTTCATTGCCCTGGGGGGTACAAACAAAGGATCCATTTCATTGCCCTGGGGGGTACAACAAAGGATCCATTTCATTGCCCTGGGGGGTACAAACAAAGGATCCATTCCATTGCCCTGGGGTGTAAAAACAAAGGATCCATTCCATTGCCCTGGGGGGTACAAACAAAGGATCCATTTCATTGCCCTGTGGGGTACAAACAAAGGATCCATTTCATTGCCCTGGGGGGTACAAACAAAGGATCCATTTCTTTGCCCTGGGGGGTACAAACAAAGGATCCATTTCATTGCCCTGGGGGGTACAAACAAAGGATCCATTTCATTGCCCTGGGGGGTACGAACAAGGATCCAATTCAAGTCGTAATGCTGCTGAGTTACCGCTGCTCTGATATCCGAAAGTTATTTCCAGGAGTATGTAGTAATACAAAAATCGTTCTGGGCTAATAATGTAAGAAATAGCACACAAAACAAAATACTGAAATGTTGCTTAGGAGCTTGAAGCAGAGCTGCCATTTCTGTCGACACCATCTTGAGCCACCTTCAGCATAGCTGTGCTATCTGGTGATGAATATCTGTGGTTGCCGCTTTCTCCTTGTGACTCATACAATGGTGGCCCTCCAGGAAGCTGTATCTTAACAGAGCTGTCATTGCAGGTAGACTATTTGCTTGTGTTGGAGTGTGTTCAAGAGGCCCAGGGCTGTAGTATCAGAGGCCCTGGACCCTTTACAGACCTCCAACTGAACCAGCCATTCACTCCAGATTTACTCCCACAGAGATGGGAGGGATAGAGGGATGGGTAGAGGGGGAGGTAGAAAGTGATCATGGCTTGTCTTCGCTGCAGTGCTCTTTGAAGATGTGTCTGACTAAACTGAGGACTTGGTCACGTGTAATGTCCATGTACTGTAGAACTAAGTTACAGGTGAAAACAAACACAGGGCTGATCTGCCTATGCTTTGGACTTATCTCACTTTCTGTCTAACTCTGGTGTTGACTCCTACCCCCTTCTCTCCTCTCTACAGTGACTGAGGCTGGTTTTGGGGCAGACATCGGGATGGAGAAGTTCTTCAACATCAAGTGCAGGGCCTCGGGGCTGAGGCCCAACGTTGTCGTCCTGGTCGCCACGGTCAGAGCATTGAAAATGCATGGAGGCGGTCCCAATGTGAGTCGTCCATCCATTCTATCAGTGGTGTAAAGTACTTAAGTAAAAATACTTTAAAGTACTACTTAAGTAGTTTTTTGTGGTGTCAGTACTTCACCATATATATTTTACATTCCTAAAGAAAATAATGTAGTTTTTTACTGCATACATTCTCCCTGACACCCAAAAGTACTCGTTACATTTTAATGCTTAGCAGGGCAGGAAAATTGTCCAATTCACATCCCCTCTCAGAGTACATCCCTGGTGGCCTCCTGGGTGGCGCAGTGTCTAAGGGCGCTGTACTGCAGCGCCAGCTACGCCACCAGAGACTCTGGGTTCGCGCCCAGGCTCTGTCGTAACCGGCCGTGACCGGGAGGTCTGTGGGGCGACGCACAATTGGCCTAGCGTCAATTGTGCGTCTTTTTTTCTTAAGAGTACATCCCTACAGACTGATCCGGTGGGCTCACTAAACACTAACACTTCAGAGTTGCTGTCTGGTTTGCTAAATATATAAGGAATTTGAAATGATTTATACAGTATTTTACTAGGTGAGTTTTACTTGAGTCATTTTCTATTATGGTGACTTTTACTCAAGTATGACAATTGAGTACTTTTTCCACCACTGCATTCTATAATACTAATATAGCAAGAGAACTTTATTGTTCTCTACTGTATAGGGCTAACGTTATAAGATCTCTGCAATTCTAGGATAGAGCGGTTACCATGTACATCAGTAAATGGCCCACTGTTGTACATGTCTAAGGACGAGACATTCTGTGATTATAGTGCTCTGGCCTATGTGTTCATGCCATATCCATAAACTCAGTGATTTGTGTGCTGCATACCTCCCTGGAATAAATGCTTGTTTCTAGCCTGTATTAGATAACCCGAGTCCGAGAGTTGCTTATCTGCACTAGCACCTGGACCGTTCATTTCAGTTTCCTGGAATTTACTGTACCCGAGTTGACCATAATACACAAAACTAACTGTGAAATACAGTATTTGATGGTGATATATTTTTTGTTTGAATATGTGCTAAAATGACTGTTCCTGCAGGTCTCAGCTGGCTCACCTCTACCAAGAGAGTACATAGATGAGGTAAGATATTGGAGAGAGCGCACTTTACATGGTTTGAAACAGGGTAGTACAACTATTTTTGTTGTCCGTGGCAATGTGAGCTTATTAAGAGTTGACTCCCTTGTTCCCCAAGTTTAAAAAATACCAGTGAAAAAGTATTAACCAAAGTCAGCAGACAGACACTTTGTGGCATGAAAGAGCTGGGAGTTGAGCATAGGCTACTGTACCATAGGCTACTGTACCATAGGCTACTGTACCGTAGGCTACTGTACCGTAGGCTACTGTACCTGACATGAACATGATGTCCTCCTGACCAACATTTGATTTGCATGTCTCCCATTGGTTCCCTGACTTGATGATGATGCAGGGATAGAAATTGATTAGGGAAATGAAATAAACATGTCAGTGGCTTTATTGAGAGGTGGAGGGGTAAGGGGGTTGTGGTTCGATCTAATCACTGGGTTATGATCATTAACATAACCTGATTTTGTCTAAGGTCAGGATAGCCTTGGTACTATTAGATACAGTTAGGAAGTCATTTGCTCATGTAAGACCTATTACCATGTTGTGCAACACAACATTTCCTTTCACATTTGCCACCACATTCAACAAATCAAGCCTTTGCTTGTTTGTGGGCTTGATAAAATGGAAGGCCATACATATCCCTGTCCATAGGTGGCAACGTTGCGCCCTGTTAACATTACAGGCGTGGACTTGAGGAAGGGCGTGTACAAGGGTTTTTTAAATCCAGGCCTTGATGTTCTGCATACTTCTTTTTTTTATTTTTTTATTTTTTTATAACTAAGCAGGTCAGTTAAGAACAAATTCTTATTTTCAATGACTGTCTAGGAACAGTGGATTAACTGCCTTGTTTAGGGGCAGAACGACAAATTTTTACCTTGTCAGCTCGAGGATTTGATCTTGCAACCTTTCGGTTACAAGTCCAACACTCTAACTGCCAGTTCGCATACAGTACTTCCCCTCTAATAAGGGACTGATTTAGATCTGGGATGCAAGTGACAAGTGGAAAATCATTTAATCAATCAATCAGCCAGCAGAACAGTGGGACTTAGCACCTGGATATGAATGTCTCTGGTAATACGGAACACACCTATAACCAGGCAGATTTCATAAGGTCAGATGAGGTTTATGGTTTTAGGGGATGATGCAATGTCACACTATACACATGGGTAGGAGGGAAGAGGAGAACGAAGGAAGGACTAAAAAGAGTATCTGACATTTCCAAGTTCTGCCCTAGCCTCCAGCCATCCCCTTTGGTCCTCATTCCTTGTTCTATTCCTCACATACAGACATGCATCGCTCTCTCTCTTGAACATGATTTGAGGTAATTATTTGATTAGCAGGGCAAATAGACCCTTGGCTTGGGTCTCCGGTCAGGGAGGGGTCTTAATAGAGATGGAGGTGGGGGGTCTGTATGTTCAAACCCCATGCCTGGTTTAAATCACTCCTCTCTCAAAGGCTCCTCAGCTGAGCAAATAATGAAGGGGTGTTAGCTAAGTTAATTGTGAGGGCTGTAACGAGAAGCAGAAGGGCTTGAGAGAGAAGAGCCAGGCACAGCAGAGTAACTTTAGGGCCTGGAGACGACTAAGGACTGGGTTCTGGATAGGCCAGTCGGTGGATCCTGGAATATGACAACTTTGGTGCTAAACAGACAGGGTTTAATTATCTCTGGGAGTATTGCCTGTCACGCACGTGCACGCACACCCACTCTGACAAATCAACCTGTGTTCTTCATATGGGATGTCATATGGTTGGGATTGTTCCTTCCCCAGAGAGTATCAATGTTGCTGTAAAACAGGATTTGAGCTCCTTAGTGAGTATTGCCTCATCTCCCCCCCCAAAGTTTAAACTGTTGAAGGCGAGCCAGTGTTGCTCTAGGTGACTGAACTACCAGAGGGGACTGTAGCAGAGTGGGGTAGAGGGATGCCAATAGGTTCAACCTTCCAATTCTCCTGGCTCTTACAATGCAATTATAACATCCTCTATTTACGCCCACTCTTGCTTTTACTCCCACTCTCTTATCTCTTCTCTCGCTCTCTCTTGCTCTTTCGCTCTTTCGTGCATTCTGTCTTTCTCACATACACACACACACACAGACTGTGTCATATGAGCGAGAACTCCTGAGTCATTAACCAAGCTTCTCGTAAACGGTGATATCCTGTTTCGGTAGTTAGCATTTAATATTCACACTTGTGGAAATGAAAGAGATGAATGCCTGCCACTCTCTCTGCCTCACATCTAATGCCACTGCACTTCTGACCTGGATGAGTTTTGACTATGTTTCCATTAGATTGGAATTAATCTCTCCCTCCCTCCCATCTCACTCTCTCTGTCCCTCTGTATTCTAGAACCTGAGTCTGGTGGTGAAGGGCTGCAGCAGTAACCTGAGGAAACAGATCCAGATAGCCCACCTGTTTGGAGTCCCCGTGGTCGTGGCTCTCAATGTCTTCAAGTAAGACTTCCAGTCTGTAACAGTCTGAGCAGCTGATCAGCTGTGTCCTTAGCTGGCCTGGGCCTCTCTTCTCTCTCTGTCAGACCCCATATCGTGGACAGGCATGTGAATGCAGATATTAACACATGCACAGATGTATGCAGACAAAACATGTTTAGCTTTAGAATCCTTATCAGTTTGTTACAAAAAATATGCAAACACATATGAGGGTCAGTGACACTCAGCTCTGCAGAGTGGTTACTAGCTGGCACGGCCATAAAGTCATAACGTCTGATTTTAAACCTTAACCACACTGTTTTTATGCATTTTTTAAAATATAAACTATTTAGATTTTGCAGCTGGCCCATCTTAGGGGAAATCCCTCCGTTCTGCTTCCAGGACAAGACTCATGACAATAAATGTCAACCTGCCAGTGACACACACGTTTGTTTTACCATCTTTATGGGGACAAAACAATTGCTTCCCATTCTAAATCCTATTGTCCCTAACCGTAGCATTAAAGAGATGCTTAGGGATTATGTCTATGTGTCCAGTATGAAGGAAAGTAGTTTTGCGAGCTAATGCTAACTAGCATTAGCTCGGGTATCTGCTAGCATGCTATCCCTTTAACCCCTAATTCTAACCCTAACCCCTAAACCTAAAATATATGTATTTATTTGTGGGGAAATGTGAATGTTCCTTGTTTTACTATCCTTGTGAGGACTATCCTTGTGAGGACTGTGAAGACACAGAAAGTGGCCCATGTCATGACTGGTGTTGTTGAGGTCTGTGGTTAGATGACTTGGTGTGTTTTACATAGTGTTAGTCTGTCAGTGTGACTGAGGTGTTTACACAGCAACTGTGGCGTGTCGGAAGCTATTAGAATGTGGCTTTAGCCTTCAGGCCTCATTTAGACTAAATGGGCTGTCACATGGCCACACCACACACACTGCAAAAATATAAGGACAAAGGTCTTGTTAAGCCAAACTTAAACACTTCGAAGTTGCCATCTCATTTCAACACCTTGTTATGTGTCCCAGTCACACCATTCATTGCTCCAATCCCTACAGTTGTTTCCCTGGTTTCCTCTATGGTTACCGTCTCCTTGGCTACTCCACAGGACTGACACCCAGGCTGAGATCGACCTGGTGTGCCAGATGGCCAAGGAGTCTGGGGCGTCAGATGCCGTGCCGTGTCATCACTGGGCGCGGGGTGGCCGTGGCTCGGTGGAGCTGGCCCAGGCAGTGAAGCAGGCCGGCAGTCAGCCCAGCCACTTCCAGTTCCTCTACAGCCAAGAGGTGAGAGACAGACGCCCCATTGCACTACGACATCTAGCCTCTAGTTTACACTTCTAAGCGCTAATCTGGAAGTACTGGAAAGTAAGTAAGCTAAATAGACAAACGTGTCATGTTTCTGCAGACCCTTCTGGCTTGTGATATAAATGGGTGCAGGAATTTGGTTGCCATGTCCAATCATTCTAAAATGTCCCGACATAATTTATTGATCTACAATAACACTGACACTGTGCTTTTGTTGAGCCTGCAAGGTCGGGTCACATTTATTTCACCAGTAATGTTAGCTTTACAGTACATGGGGAGCTATGCAGGGTTGGGCTCGATTTAGATTGAAATTCCAATTCAATCTTGAATTAACTCATGAAGTGAAGAATTTACGTTGAATTCAATTCTAATTTCAACAATCTTCAAGATATGGAATTAGACTGTTTGGATTGCAATTCATGCACATGGAGTTCAAATCATGCAGCACAAAAATGTATTTGTATATTTCCAGTATAGCTATGCTGTCTGAACTGAGTGACATGATCAGCCTGGCCCCCTGAGGATTTAGAATTTGTGGAATTGTTGGGCATAATATTGAATTGGGAATGGAATTATTGGAACATTGGACTTGAGAGGAATTTAATTATCTCAGAATTCAGAGATGGACTGACCTGGAATTTGAATTGAACTAAATGGAATTTACAGAGTTGGAATTGAATTAGTGGAATAAACCCCATCTCTAGTTCACTGTGAAGCTATGGCAATGAGACACACTGCTAGCTTGTATATGTGTAAGCACTGGGTGGTGGTTAGTATTAGCGTGGTGTAGCATTGACCTGTGATATTAATTGTTTGGGGCTTGTTAATGACACTGTCATTCCTCTGAGCCCTGTGAGAATGCTGTGGTCAGGGCCAGGGGCATAGGGGTGTGTGTTACTGTACTGTGCTACTGTATCCCATCCAGTTCCTCCCTGTGACCCTATGAACAACCCCTATACATAAAGCCTGTTGCATGTGGCGAAGTAGGTCCAAGTGGCCTTTCCTCCGACCCAGGGCAATATCCCTGCTATGCCTCACAGAGGAGGTGTGAAGACAAGACTTGCCAAGAACGGGTCTGCTTTGGCCAAACCATACCAGGTGGTTACTCACATGATGAAAGAGGCGGACTGGCCATCTGCCATTTCAGGCTAATGCCAGATGGGCTGGTCCATTTATGGGCCTGTCTGACTTGGGTTTTATGCGCAAAATTATCATTCTGGCTGCTAATGGGGGCCTCAAGGGGAAAAAATTGGCCGGTGTTTTAGAAATACCAGGGCTGGCTTCTGGTCCCAGTGTGCCCCTGCGTGATGAGTAACCTTGCTTGAGACCTGAAGACTTGAGCTCCCCTAGTCAGTCACCTAATCATGACTCAGTTTGTCTGTGATGTGTACGCCGAGGAACTTAAAACTTACTACCCTCTCCACTGCTATCCCGTCGATGTGGATAGAGGGGTGTTCCCTCTGCTGTTTCCTGAAGTCCACAATCATCTCCTTTGTTTTGTTGACGTTAAGTGTGAGGTTATTTTCCTGACACCACACTCTGAGGGCCCTCACCTTCTCCCTGTAGGCCGTCTCGTCGTTGTTGGTAATCAAGCCTACCACTGTAGTGTCGTCCGCAAACTTGATGATTGAGTTGGAGGCGTGCATGGCCACGCAGTCGTGGGTGAACAGGGAGTACAGGAGAGGGCTCAGAACGCACCCTTGTGGCGCCCCAGTGTTGAGGATTAGCGGGGTGGAGATATTGTTACCTACCCTCAACCAACTGGGTACTGGACTTTCTGGCGTGGCGGCACGTCAGAAAGTCCAGTACCCAGTTGCACAGGGTGGGGTCGAGACACAGGGCCTCGAGCTTGATGACGAGTTTGGAGGGTACTATGGTGTTAAATGCTGAGCTGTTGTCGATGAACAGCATTCTCACATAGGTATTCCTCTTGTCCAGATGGGTTAGGGCAGTGTGCAGTGTGGTTGCGGTTGCGTCGCCTGTGGACCTATTGGGGCGGTAAGCAAATTGGAGTGGGTCTAGGGTGTCAGGTAGGGTGGAGGTGATATGGTCCTTGACTAGTCTCTCAAAGCACTTCATAATGACAGAAGTGAGTGCTATGGGGCGGTAGCCGTTTAGCTCAGTTACCTTGGCTTTCTTGGGAACAGGAACAATGGTGGCCCTCTTAAAGCATGTGGGAACAGCAGACTGGGATAAGGGTTGATTGAATATTATTTTTTTATTTATTTTTTTTCACCTTTATTTAAGCAGGTAGGCTAGTTGAGAACAAGTTCTCCTTTACAACTGCGACCTGGCCAAGATAAAGCAAAGCAGTGTGAACAGACAACACAGAGTTACACATGGAGTAAACAATAAACAAGTCAATAACACAGTAGGGAAAAAAAAGAAAAAAAAAGAGTCTATATACATTGTGTGCAAAAGGCATGAGGAGGTAGACGAATAATTACAATTTTGCAGATTAACACTGGAGTGATAAATGATCAGATGGTCATGTACAGGAAGAGATACTGGTGTGCAAAAGAGCAGAAAAGTAAATAAATATAAACAGTATGGGGATGAGTTAGGTAAATTGGGTGGGCTATTTACCGATAGACTATGTACAGCTGCAGCGATCGGTTAGCTGCTCAGATAGCAGATATGTCCGTAAACACACCAGCCAGCTGGTCTGCGCATGCTCTGAGAACGCTGCTGGGGATGCCGTCTGGGCCTGCATCCTTGCGAGGGTTAACACGTTTAAATGTTTTACTCATGTCGGCTGCAGTGAAGGAGAGCCCGCAGGTTTTGGTAGCGGGCCGTGTCAGTGGCACTGTATTGTCCTCAAAGCGAGCAAAAAAGTGATTTAGTCTGACCGGTGAGCAAGACTTCCTGGTCCGAGACGGGGCTGGTTTTCTTTTTGTAATCTGTGATTGACTGTAGACCCTGCCATATACCTATTGTGTCTGAGCTGTTGAATTGCGACTCTACTTTGTCTCTATACTGACACTTAGCTTGTTTGATTGCCTTGCGCAGGGAATAGCTACACTGTTTGTATTCGGTCATGTTTCCGGTCACCTTGCCCTGGTTAAAAGCATTGGTTCACGCTTTCAGTTTCGCACGAATGCTGCCATCAATCCACGGTTTCTGGGTTGGGAATGTTTTAATCGTTGCTGTGGGTATAACATCGCCGATGCACTTTCTAATGAACTCGCTCACCGAATCAGCGTATTCGTCAATGTTGTTGTTGGACGCAATGCGGAACATATCCCAATCCTCGTGATCGAAGCAGTCTTGAAGCGTGGAATCAGATTGGTCGGACCAGTGTTGAACAGACCTGAGCGCGGGAGCTTCTTGTTTTAGTTTCTGTCTGTAGGCTGGAAGCAACAAAATGGAGTCATGGTCAGCTTTTCCGAAGGAGGACGGGGGAGGGCCTTATATGCGTCGCGGAAGTTAGAATAACAATGATCCAGGGTTTACCAGCCCTGGTAGCACAATAGATATGCTGATAGAATTTAGGGAGTCTTGTTTTCAGATTAGCCTTGTTAAAATCCCCAGCTACAATGAATGCAGCCTCAGGATATGTGGTTTCCAGTTTACATAGAGTCAAATAAAGTTTGATTGTGAGGAATCTCTTCCCATAGATGCTCAATTGGATTGAGATCTGGTGACTGGACAGACCACTGCAGTCAGCTGAATTCACGGTCATGTTCGCAGAATCATTCCTGGACAATCCTAGCTTTGTGCATGGGGCATTATCCTGCTGGAAAAATAAATTTGCATATGGATATACTGCTGCCATGAAGGGATGCACCTGATTGGCAGTGATATTCAGATATCCTGTGGCATTCAAATGTTGCTCCACTTTTATCAAGGGGCCCAATGTGTGCCATGAAAACACACCCCACACCATCACACCACCTCCAGACTGCAATGTTGACGCACGGCATGATGGATGCATGTACTCGTGGTTTTCTCCATACCCTAGTACTCCCATCAGTGTAAAACAAACGGAACCGGGATTCATCAGACCAGGCAATGTTTTTCCAATTTCCCAGTGTTTTTCTTCCTTAGCCCACTGCAACCACAGTTTTTTGCTGAAAGAAGTGGAATTCTGTAAGGTTTTCGGCTGCCATACCCCATTCGTGCTAAGGTACGACAAGTTGTGCGTTCTTTTATGGGTCTTTGGGCACCAGTGTTGTATTGGACTGTCAGTTCTTGACACACTAAAACCAGTGCGCCTGTCACCTATTACCATACCCCATTCAAAAGCACTTTAATATTTTTTCTTGCCCATTCACCCTCTGAATGGCACAGATACACAATCCATGTCTCAATTGTCTCCAGGCTTAGAAATCCTTCTTTAACCTGTCTCCTCCCCTTCATCTACACTGATTGAAGTGGATTTAACAGGGGATATCAATAAGGGATCATAGCTTTCACCTGGATTCACCTAGTCAGTTTTGTCATGGAAAGAGCAGGTGTTCCTAATGTTTTGTACACTCAGTGTATATTATAATATCGTCTTTGTTTCTCAAAATCGTTGTAATGTGGTTAACCTTAAAAATCTAAATCAAAACGATTCAAATCTAAAATATAGAATTCAACCAGGGAGCACCCTTAGATCATGCAAAGGTATACAATTGAATCATTCCCACAGTTAATGGCAAGGCCTGCTACGCTATGAAACCACACACTATTGCAGAGACTTTGAAATTGCCGACCCCAACTGATATGGTGAAAACAATGTGTGGGGAGGCCGAGGCACAGAAACTCACATTAATACCGTTGTCGGATAACACTGTTAAACAAAGAATTTATGCTATTGCTAGCAATCAAGAGGAAAGTAACTCTTGACTGAACGACTCAAACTCCCCAGCTTATGCTCTCCAAATGGCTGTTAGCTGTGAGGGTCGAGATGCTTTTGACCAGATGGGACTCCATCTATGGCGGGACTCTAGTTATGAATGTCTCCCTCTGCCATATGGACACATTTATATGATACACTGAGAGCAACTGGAGGCAAAAGAGCTGAGCACAGAACTGAGATATACCCCAGCAGATAACTACATCAAACCACTGCACCACGCCTGTTCACAAAACTATGTGGAGATATGGGATCAGAGCATGAAAATGTTCTATTTCACACTGAGGCTTGGTGGTTATTGAGGGGGAGTGTTGGAAAGATTTTTCACATTAAGAGCGGAGCTGTGTCATTCACAATGGGTTAAAAAAAACAACTGACTTGGTTGACTTTCTGTGTCAGGAAAATAACAGAAAACAGCATCAGTAAGTGTCCGACATGAGTGATGACCGCTCACCTCCAATGCTTGGAAGGGCACTTTGGGACTTACTTCCCAATCCGTTGGACTGTGGTCCCGGCTCAGTTGACATGCTGGTAAGGGAAATCGAACAGCTGATCGAGCTGTCATGTGCCCGAATGCTGCGGACAACGTATTCACGGGTCACTGAGGAGTTTTGGTTCCTGACTCGAAGGGAATACTCTGCTGTCTCCCTCTGAGCATTAATGCCGCTTTCAAAACAACTGGGAACTTGGAAATCTCTGACTTCCGACTGCAGTGCGTTCAAGACAACTGGGAACTCTGAAATAAATGTTGAACTGTTATCCAACTCCGAATTCCAAATCGGGAACTCTGGCCTCTTTCCGACTTTCCAATCTAAAGATCACTGACGTCATAACTTGACCACTGACGTCATAACTTGACCACCTATTTTTCAGAGTTCCCAGTTGTCTTGAAAGCACCATAAAGGTCATGGTAGACTACCCTTCGCCAGCTCATATCTGTGTGAAGCTGGATCCAGTGCTTGTCTGCATTAAAACTAAATATAGATCAGGGTTGGATCTGACAGCAGATATGTGGTGCGTACAGTCGACCACCCCCCCTATTTTGTACACAGCATGACCAAAAGTATGTGGACACTTGCTCGTCAAACATCTCATTCCAAAATCTTGGGCACTAATATGGAGTTGGTCCCCCCTTTTGTTGCTATAACAGCCTCCACCCTTCTGGGAAGACTTTCCACTAGATGTTGGAACATTGCTGCTGGGACTTGCTTCCATTCAGCCACAAAAGCATTAGCCAGGTAGGGCACTGATGTTGGGCGGTTAGGTCTGGCTTGCAGTCTGCATTCCAATTCTTCCCAAAGGTGTTCGCTGGGGTTGCAATCAGAGCTCTGTGTAGGCCAGTCAAGTTCTTTCACATCGATTTCAACAAACCATTTCTGTATGGACCTTGATTTGTGCAAAGAGGCATTATCATGCTGAAACAGGAAAGGGCCTTCCCCAAACTGTTGCCACAAAGTTGGAAGCACAGAATCGTCTAGAATTTCATTGTCGGCTGTAGCGTTCAGATTTCCCTTAACTGGAACTAAGGGGCCTAGTCTGAACCACGAAGAACAGCCCTGGACCATTATTCCTCCTCCACCTAACTGGAGGTGGAGAGAAGATAAAGACAATTATGTGCCTATCTGTTTTGGAGGGCAAGGGTTGACTGTTAGTCAGGTAATCTAATTTCAAAATAAAAAAGTATTTTTCACTGCACTATTTATGTCCCTCCTTAAATTGCATGTGGTACATTTTGACTTGACCACAAACTCTCTTGTTGTTTCTGAATTTATCACGTTAGACAGTTTGGTTAGAGACAGTTTGCCCTGTTCTGTGAAGAGAGTAGTACACAGCGCTGTACGAGATCTTCAGTTTCTTGGCAATTTCTCACATGGAATGGCCTTAATTTCTCACAACAAGAATAGACTGACGAGTTTCAGAAAGTCCTTTGTTTTTAGCCATTTTGAGCCTGTATGTTATGGTTTTCTTCAGTCGTAAGAGAGGAGGACCAAAATGCAGCGTGGTTATCTTCATACATCTTTAATAAAGATAATGACGAACAATACAAAAACAATAAACGTAACGTCAAAAAACCAAAACAGCCCTATCTGGTGCAAACAAACACAGAGACAGGAACAATCACCCACAAAACACTCAGAATATGGCTGCCTAAATATGGTTCCCAATCAGAGACAACGATAAACACCTGCCTCTGATTGAGAACCACTCCAGGCAACCATAGACTTTTCTAGACAACTATACTACACCACAATCCCATAACCTACAAAAAAACCCTAGACAAAACACACCACATAAATAACCCATGTCACACCCTGGCCTGACCAAAATAATAAAGAAAACACAAAATACTAAGACCAGGGCGTGACACTGTAATCGAACCCACAAATCCTAATGCTCCAGATACTCAACTAGTCTAAAGGCCAGTTTTATTGCTTCTTTAATCAGGTCAACAGTTTTCAGCTCTGCTAACATAATTGCAAAAGGGTTTTCTAATGATCAATTAACCTTTTTAAAATAATAAACTTGGATTAGCTAACACAACGTACCATTGGAACACAGGAGTGATGGTTGCTGATAATGGGCCTATGTAGATATTCCATATTTAAAAATGGTTTCCAGCTACAATAGGCATTTACAACATTAACAATGTCTACACTGTATTTCTGATCAATTTGATGTTATTTTAATGGACTAAAAATGTGCTTTTCTTTAAAAAACAAGGACATTTCTAAGTGACCCCAAACTTTTGAACAGTAGTGTGTGTATATCTAGATGTTCTCACTCCTTATGTTAGACTGTAATGCCCAAAAAGTCTCACAATTCCAAAATAACCCTCAAGAAGGGATGTGTAGGAGTGAGCAAGATCAATGTGTATGTTTGCTTCATACAGTGGGGCAAAAAAGTATTTAGTCAGCCACCAATTGTGCAAGTTTTCCCACTTAAAAAGATGAGAGGCCTGTAATTTTCATCATAGGTACACTTCAACTATGACAGACAAAATGAGGAAAAAATTCCAGAAAATCACATTGTAGGATTTTAAATTAATTTATTTGCAAATTATGGTGGAAAATAAGTATTTGGTCAATAACAAAAGTTTATCTCAATACTTTGTTATAAACCCTTTGTTGGCAATGACAGCGGGCAAACGTTTTCTGTAAGTCTTCACAAGGTTTTCACACACTGTTGCTAGTATTTTGGCCCATTCCTCCATGCAGATCTCCTCTAGAGCAGTGATGTTTTGGGGCTGTTGCTGGGCAACATGGACTTTCAACTCCCTCCAAAGATTTTCTATGGGGTTGAGATCTGGAGACTGGCTAGGCCACTCCAGGACATTGAAATTATTCTTACGAAGCCACTCCTTCGTTGCCAGGGCGGTGTGTTTGGGATCATTGTCATGCTGAAAGACCCAGCCACGTTTCAACTTCAATGCCCTTGCTGATGGAAGGAGGTTTTCACTCAAAATCTCACGATACATGACCCCATTCATTCTTTCCTTTACACGGATCAGTCGTCCTGGTCCCTTTGCAGAAAAACAGCACCAAAGCATGATGTTTCCACCCCCATGCTTCACAGTAGGTATGGTGTTCTTTGGATGCAACTCAACATTCTTTGTCCTCCAAACACGACGAGTTGAGTTTTTACCAAAAAGTTATATTTTGGTTTCATCTGACCATATGACATTCTCCCAATCTTCTTCTGGATCATCCAAATGCTCTCTAGCAAACTTCAGACGGGCCTGGACATGTATTGGCTTAAGCAGGGGGACACGTCTGGCACTGCAGGATTTGAGTCCCTGGCGGCGTAGTGTGTTACTGATGGTAGGCTTTGTTACTTTGGTCCCAGCTCTCTGCAGGTCATTCACTAGGTCCACCCGTGTGGTTCTGGGATTTTTGCTCACCGTTCTTGTGATCATTTTGACCCCTCGGGGTGAGATCTTGCGTGGAGCCCCAGATCGAGGGAGATTATCAGTGATCTTGTATGTCTTCCATTTCCTAATAATTGCTCCCACAGTTGATTTCTTCAAACCAAGCTGCTTACCTATTGCAGATTCAGTCTTCCCAGCAGGTCTACAATTTTGTTTCTGGTGTCCTTTGACAGCTCTTTGGTCTTGGCCATAGTGGAGTTTGGAGTGTGACTGTTTGAGGTTGTGGACAGGTGTCTTTTATACTGATAACAAGTTCAAACAGGTGCCATTAATACAGGTAACGAGTGCAGGACAGAGGAGCCTCTTAAAGAAGAAGTTACAGGTCTGTGAGAGCCAGAAATCTTGCTTGTTTGTAGGTGACAAAATACTTTTTTCCCACCATAATTTGCAAATAAATTCATTAAAAATCCTACAATGTGATTTTCTGGATTTTCTTTTCTCATTTTGTCTGTCATAGTTGAGGTGTACCTATGATGAAAATTACAGGCCTCTTCATCTTTTTAAGTGGGAGAACTTGCACAATTGGTGTCTGACTAAATACTTTTTTGCCCCACTGTATGTGTATCTGTGCTACGTGCGTGAAACTCCCCCATGCCTAAATGTCCCATGTTTGAGTTCCTGTCTTTGGGAGCCCATCCAAAATCGGAGGAAAAAACATCAGCTGGTTTGAGTTAGTGAGTTTGGAATGTGACTTTGTTTAACTGATCCTGTTATAGAGACCATGCAGGGTTGTGTGTGCCTGTGTTTGCGCGTGTGTCTTTGTGCCTGTGTTTGTGGGCTCACGTGCATTTGCGGGTGTGTGTGTGTAGGTCCATGGAGCCATTTCTCGTCTCTCTGATTAGCGCTAGCATCATGTAGTGGAGTTCTGTTTCCTTAGATGACTGGCCAGTAGAAGGGTTTACGACCCTAGGCTAGCTAAGGCCTTCTCAGGAAGAACAATACATACTGTATTCCCTAGGTTGTTTTTAGATGTTACTCTCCTAGCATTTATCTACTGATTTTAAATGTGACAGAGAAAGACCTTTTTAAAGTTTGATTCAGCGATATGACGTATATGCAGAAAGTAAACAGCATAGTGGGTCAATTTCCGCAACAACTAAGAGCTTTGAAGAGTGAGGCTCAACATCTTCTCTGCTGGTTTGGTGCCCTGGCTACCACGCTGTAACAGCGTTAAGCGAACCTGTGCACATGCGTAGACACTGTGTGAGAGCAAAGTCCTTAAGGTTTTAGTTCCTTTTGAGACTAAACGTCTGTTTCCCATAGGTCCCGGCTGAATACTGTCCTATGTCTTCTGTCCTCCCAGACCCCCATAGTGGAGAAGATTAGGATGATAGCCCAGAAGGTGTATGGGGCTGATGACATTGAGCTGTCTCCAGAGGCCCAGGCCAAGATAGACTATTACAACCAGCAGGTGAGGTCACCATACCATACTACACATGATCTATTGAAGCTTTTACATAGTATCTTTCTCATGCACCAACACGCACACGTACACACACTGAATTAATTCAGTTGTCTAATTATGTTCATGTGCTCCTGCCCGCAGGGTTACGGGAAGCTTCCAATCTGCATGGCCAAGACCCACCTGTCCCTGTCACACTTGCCTGAGAAGAAGGGCACGCCCACTGGCTTCACCCTGCCAATCAGAGACATCCGCGCCAGCATCGGGGCAGGATTCATCTACCCATTGGTGGGAACGGTGAGTGGTCTGGATTCTGGAAGCACAGAGACTTAGTCTCCATAGGGATTTAAGGCCGGGTTAAGCCATTTTTACATGAACACGGTCTCAGTGACCCACTTTTGGTTCTCAAAAAATAAACCATCCACAACCGACATAGTCAGCCGTACCTTTACATACTGTGGGTCAGGAGATCGGAACAAGGATTTGTTAAATTAAACGTTCCCCCCATAAACAAAATATGTTTAATAAAAAATAAATAAAAATATATACATTAATATATATATATATACACACACACACATATATACATATATATACATATACATATATACATACATACACACATTTGTAGAGTTTGGTCATGACATCTCTGTAGTCGGCGCGATGCTTTGCCACATCGGGCGCATAATCCTCATAGACACGGAATGGATGCCCTTTATGTGACAGGTTGCCCCTCATTCGAGCTTCACGCAGGATAAGATCCTTGGTCTTGAAACTGTGACAGCAGATGATTACTGGGCGAGGACGTTTGCCCGGTCCAGGCACTGGGACAAGGGAGCGATGTGCGCGGTCCAGCTGGGGATCCGAATCCAAAACATCCGATCCCATTGCATCCTTCAATAGCTTGGCGAAGAAGTCAGTGGGGCGAGAGCCCGCCTCTACCCCCTCTGCCAGACCAACAACGCGAAGGTTATTACGTCTGGATCAGCCCTCCAGGTCCACCACTTTCACAGAAAGCCTCTGCACAGTATCCTGCAATGACGTGCATAGCTTCTCTAACTCGTCGATCCTACCAGCGTTGAATTCAGAAGCTTTCTCAAGGTCCACAATACTCTGGCCATGCGAAGCGACCGTTCGAATGATGCTCTCGATTTTGGTGTCCAGTTCAGCAATAGTGGTCTTAAGATCCTCAGCTATAGCAACACGTAGCTCCCCCAAAGCCCGGGTAAGTTCTGTAAGTGTCACGTTGTTGCAGGTGCCACACTCTCAGGTGTCTGTCTCGTTTTTTAGTGGGGAGTAGGCCTCCGCTGTGGATTTATTGTCCTTTGGTCGCTTATTACTCGGCATTTTCATATAAAAAGTTACAATCTTGTATTAGAAAGAAACGTTTGTTGTAAAAAGTGCCATAAAGTAGGTTAAATTAGATTATTTCGCAAAAAAGTTGCAGGAGCCTCTCACGCACAGCCGTTCACTCCAACATGCTAGCTCCGCCCCCCCCTTGTGTGTTTTTGACCCTGCCCAGGTGTGCCTCCAGAGGTGTAGTCCCTCTAACCAGAGTTCTGGCGCCAGAAATGCCAGGAATTTCTCTTAACAATGCGTGTGTGACTTACTCTTACATTGCTGCTCTGAGGAATTCAAGAACATACGCGTAAAAATAAATAAATATGTAATTCCCTCTCGTACGGTTCTCAGTTTAAACATTGGTCAGTTAGGAGCCCCCCGAGTGGCGCAGCAGTCTAAAGCACTGCGATGCGGCGTCACTACAGACCTGGGTTCGATCCCAGGCTGTGTCGCAACCAGGAAACTAATGGGGCAGCGCACAATTAGCCCAGCGACATCCGATTTAGGGGAGGGTTTGGCTGGCCGGGATGTCCTTGTCCCATCGCGCTCTAGCGACTCCTTGTGGCGGGCCGGTCGCATGCACACTGACTTCGGTCTTCAGTTGTGCGGTGTTTCCTCCGACACATTGGTGCGGCTGGCTTCCGGGTTAAGCGAGCAGTGTGTCAAGCGAGCAATGTGTCGAGAAGCAGTGTGACTTGGCAGGGTCTTTTTTTCGGAGGACGCATGGCTCTCGACCTTCACACCTCCCGAGTCTGTACGGGAGTTTCAGCGATGTAACTACCAATTGGATATCACGAAAAGGGGTCAAAAGAAAAAAATATACATTAGTCAGTTAAATCTTTCGTCTGAAGCTCTGCTTTAAACCTAATTCCTTTCGACCCTGAACACTCTCTGTCATTAAGGAAGTTGCTAGACTTCCTTAGCTGCCCACTGAAAGTCTTATCACATACGCAGACACACTGGGTTTCCGTGTGTGTCGATCTATTATCCTCTACTCTCCTTTGGATGTTCCTCTTCTGAACTGGACTTAACCCCAGACCTTACAGATAACCCCAGTGCTGGGTTGGGCTTGGCTGGATGTTGGCAGTTGGTCGTACAGGAAGTTGGTCCCCCACTGTTTCCACGGCATGCTGGGTAGGGGCGGCCGCCGGTCGGTAGGACGTCTATCCAGCCACCCGCCTCCACCGCTTTGATCTGCTAGGGCCTGTGTAGCCATCACGACCCTTGAACCTTGACTCCTGACCTCGGAGGGAATTTACTAGCAGCTCCTTGAACTTTTTTGTCTGGCCCATAGTCTCCTCCTGGCGTCTGATTAGATCCATGTCTAAAGGGCTAGCAGATTAGTTCCTGTAATGTACTGTCTTTTAGTTTGGTGAACTTGACCTTTTATTAATTTTATTAAGTTGATGTCTGAATTCATTGAAGTGCTTTGATCCCAATAAGTAGCTTTAGACTACTGTGTAAGGCAAGTGAGTGTTACGGCAGCCATCTATACATTTGGGTGTGTATCCTGTAGGTTTTCTTAACACGTGCCAGAGTGTTGATCTGACACGTGAGTGTTTTTGATGTTTGTTTGTACAATATGCTTGTGTATTAGCTAGTTACTTGAGAGAATGTTTTGTCTGGGAGACGGGTTGCTTTCGCTGCACCTGCCTTTGTGAGCACGAGACCCAATGTGAGGAGTGAAGCAGGGATGGCACACAGTTTAATTAGCACTGTTGTGGTTGTCATGTCAGTTTTGTGTCACCCTGACCTCAGGGTCATCTCGCTCTCTCTCGCAGGTGGAGAGATTTGACCAACTGAAGGCCCCGCGGGAGTTAAGAGGGGGAGGGGAAGCAGGGGAGGGGCAGGTGAAGGCCTTAGTTGGGTGAGGAACCAGGAAGGGGCTGATGTCATTTCCCAGATATGTGAGGGAGGGGTCACAGGGAAAACAATAGGTCTCTGTGGAATCCATATCCCATTAGAGCAGAGGTGTCCAACCAGGGATTTTTAATACATACAGTACCAGTCAAAAGTTTGGACACACCTACGAATTCAAAGGTTTTTCTTAATTTCTTACTGTTTTCTACAGTGTGGAATAATAGTGAAGACATCAAAACTATGAAATAAGCAAAAAAAAGTGTTAAACAAATCCAAATCTATTTGATTCTTCAAAGTAGCCACCCTTTGCCTTGATGACAGCTTTGCACACTCTTGGCATTCTCTCAACCAGCTTCATGAGGTAGTCACCTGGAATGCATTTAAATTAACAGGCGTGCCTTGTTAAAAGTACATTTGTGGAATGCTTTTCCTTAATGTGTTTGAGCCAATCAGTTGTGTTATGACAAGGTAGGGGTGGTATACAGAAGATAGCCCTATTTGGTGAAAGACCACTTCCATGTTATGTATGGCAAAAACGGCTCAAATAAGCAAAGATAAATTACAGTCCATCATTACTTTAAGACATGAAGGTCTCCTCTTTATCAAGCACAAAATAGCTGGAGTTTATAGATCCTGTTCACTTGTCCAGCTGTGCCTCTGTCACCTAGAGGTTATATTTAGAGAGAGTTGAAAGTAGCTATACGCAACACACAACTTTTGACCAGGAATTCCAAGCTCTGTTTTGATTTGTGTAGTCCTGACAATTCCAATATTGTAGAGATGTCAAAGGAGTGTAATCCATGAAATATATAGGTTTTTAATCTACAGGTTCTGTCTGTGACCTCCCAATGCACTCGCTATGACGTCCCAATCAAATGTGAAACTGTTGAAAATTTTAAGTACACTATAAACTAATACGCACACCAGCCTAAAATCTTATAATTTAAGCTTCTTGTTTCAATTCCCCCCATGAGAAAGGCAGTGCGTCTGTGGGTTGTCAAAACTCCTGTAGCACTTCCCTGGCTGAGGTCAGAATAGGATAGAATGGACTTTTTTGGTCTCCCGAGTGGCGCTGCGGTCTAAGGCACTGCATCTCAGTGCTTGAGGCGTCACTACAGACACCCTGGTTCGATTTCAGGCTGTACCACAACCCAGCCGTGATTGGGAGTCCCATAGGGCGGCGCGCAATTGGCCCAGTGTCGTCCGGGTTTGGCCAGTGAAGGCCGTCATTGTAAATAAAATGTGTTCTTAACTAACTTGCCTAGTTAAATAAATGTTGCAGTTAAGTTGTGCTATTCGCCCCGTAGCTTCTTAAAGAGACCCCTACTTGCAGCAGGATGTGGTGCGACGGGTCATATTTACCACTGTGAACTTCTCACTTAAGGAATAACAGTGTTGCAGGTTGGAAGCTCAATGGCTGATATGAGAACCACACCACAAAATAACAGTGTTGCAGGTTGGAAGCTCAAGGGCTGAAATGAAAACCACACCACAAAATAACAGTGTTGCAGGTTGGAAGCTCAATGGCTGATATGAGAACCACACCACAAAATAACTATATACAATACATAAGTACAAAAATAAAAAAATAACAAAAACCTTCTAATTATAAATCATTTGATGTGAGTGTGTGAGAGTTAGGCAATGTGGAGGAGATTACTTAGTAGTTTGGTTCATCAGGCGGACTCCCATTCTTCACTTGAAGTTAGGCCCGTCAGTCAGAAGAGCACTAACACACGCTGGCCTATCTGTTTACAAAGCATCTCTGAGTCATTCAGATGTCGATCCACACTCACACAGAGTACCATTTGTTTCACCTCCAAATCACATTAGCCATTATGGGTGAGCACTGTCTCCACCATGATGAATTATCACCAGTCTCTGTGAGGAAAAGTAGATATGACTGGCTGAGGCCAGCCAGAGTCATGGACTTGGTTCATTTAGAGATGAGAGAGAAGCCGCGTCAAGATTAGTCACTGTGGTAGGAAGAGTAAAATGAATTGTGTGTTTTTGTGGTATTTCGTAGTATTCCGAGTTAAGAGCCCCCAACTCCTCTCCAGTGCAGTGGAGGGGTGTTACGCAGTGATAGAATAAGTGCTACATTGTCGGCCCCAGGGTTTTCCCGGACAATGGCGCATTGTTTGGGAATAATGGAGAGAATTTCTTGGCAGAGCCAGGATTCCATCTTTAGCCACAGAGCGTCCGTGTTTTGCGTGTTCCGACAAGTTCCCCGGCTGCCTCAGGAGTATGGGACCAAAGGAGAACAGCACACCTATTGTCACTACCTGAACCGTATCTTCTCCATCAACCTCTTCTACCTTCCCTCCTCTCTGACGGTTCATTATTTTAGTCCTGCTTTAACTCTGCTGACAGGACTGTTTATGACCTGTCATTTGTAGTGGCAGTGTTATGTAGCCACTATGATGCAACTATTTCCCAGGTTGTTGCTGTAAGTGTTACCATAGTTTTTTTTTTACTATGAAGTGTTAATTACGGATCTGATCCTTTTCAATTTTCTCCTAAAATGACATTCCCAAATCTAACTGCCTGTAGCTTAGTCCCTGAAGCAAGGATATTAATATTCTTGATACCATTTGAAAGCAAACACTTTGAAGTTTGTGGAAATGTGAAATTAATGTAGGATAATTAATTTTTATTTTACCCTTATTTTACCAGGTAAGTTGACTGAACACATTCTCATTTACAGCAACAACCTGGGAAATAGTTACAGGGGAGAGGAGGGGGGAAGAAGGAACCAATTGTTAATTGGGGATGATATAACACATTAAATCTGATAAAATATAATACAAACAGAGGTTCAAACTGTAGAACCCAGTTCCTACATTTGAATATAAAAATGGATTTTATCAAACAAAACTATGCTACATTTTATCTCTGGGACCCAGAGACAAATCAAGGCAAGATTACTGAATGTAAGTACATTATTTACCTTCAGAGATGAATGTATCAAACCAGTTTCTGTGATAAAAAATGTTTGTTGTTGTGCACTCTCCTCTAACAATAGCATGGTATTTCTTCACTGTAACAGCTACAGTAAATTGGGGAGTGCAGTTAGATTAACAATAATTTAAGCTTTCTAATTATATAAGACATGTCAATGTCTTAGAAAGTGTGCTGTTACTTACAATGTCATTCTAGTCACATTAGCGTATGTTAGCAACAACCATCCCGGTATAGGGACACCGATCATACGGATCCTTAAGAGGTTTATAATACAGAGTAGTCACTAGGGACTACTAAATTACAGTGGTAGTCACAGGTGCATTACACATGTAGATGCAAAATAAAAGAGGACAAGTGTCTCCCAAGTCCAAAATTGTAACAAATTGGTTGTTTTGGATAAATAAACCATTCTCCATATTGGAGAGGTGATCATTCTTTCCAGGGTGTTTTCAGAGCAAGTCCTATTGACCATAGGCATACTCGTGACTGTCTTTTCACATGTCCTCCTCTTCATGTCCATGATTTCATTATGCGTAATTCCCCTGCCTCACGCCAGAATAACATTTAAGCAGTCAGTTGATTTTAATTTACTCTACCTCAGGATATCCTCCTCGGCTCTCAATCTTCTCTCTGTTATGCCCCACCCCCAGTCAAATTGAGCTGTTTAAAGTTCTTAGTCCTCTGTGACACTGTAGCTGCTCCAATCCAAAACTGCTGCAGTGCCCGTTTGCCCTAATGACTCACCTTCTGAGGTCTGATTGAACTAGATGCTCAGTCCCTTTGTTTCTGTAATTCCGTGTCAAAAAGTGTAGAGAGAAGACAGGTTTTTGTTTGGAATGTTATTGCAGAAGGAGTTTATTCTCTTCCGTTAGTGAGAGGAACGCTCTGTTCTACTGGGCAGTTAGTTGTCTTCTCCTCGCCTGCCCCATACTCCCAGTCATACCCTCATTTTGACTCTTTCCTTGAGGGCCAGGGTAGGTGTCTGATTGTGTATCCTTCCACTATGTAGACAACAACCTAGATACTGTAATGTTAAGGAATAATCAAGGGGCAATGCGTCCTATGGAAAATAATGTACAATGTGGAAGGTGTGGCATTAACCTTCCACGGCATAAAGTTCCAGAGTTAATTATCCCGCTTATACCAATGCTATATTTGTGGCTAAGAAATGTGTTCATTTGACGTCAGAAATGTGTTCAACATCCACTGAAGGTAGCTAGCAAGTTTACTAGGTAGCTACAATAGTTGCCTTGGTAACCAAAGAGACTTGCTAGCTAAGCTAACCAAATCATCGGTCCTACAGTAGCTTGCTATTATGAAAATCGAATTCAACTATGCCAATAATGTTTTCAATTCGACTTTTGCTTTAAAAAGCAGCTCAGATATAGAAAATGTAAAAACGTACTTCATTGCCGTTGAATTATACCGTGCATTATTTAAGCAAAAGGCACGAGGGGGTGTGGTATGTGGCCAATATACCACGGCTAAGGGATATTCTTATGCATGATGCAACGTGGAGTGCCTGGATACTGCCCTTAGCCTTAGTATATTGGCCATATACCACAAACACCTGAGGTGCCTCATTTGCTATTATAAACTGGTTACCAATGTAATTAGAGCAGTAAAAATATATTTTTGGTATATGGTCTGATATACCACGGCTGTCAGCCAGTCAGCATTCAGGGCTTGAACCACCCAGTTGATAATGAATTATATTTTGTAGCAAGCTGAATTATCTAACATCATTGGCAGATATTTTTCTTATTTTTTACCTAAAAAAGCCTTAGTACAAGTAATTTATCTTATTTCAAGACATTCTTTCAAGATAATTTACCTTATTACGACGATTAAATTACTTGTATTAAGCCTTTTTTAGGTTAAAAATAAGAAGGGAAAAATTATCTGCCTTTTTTGGGGTACGGAAAAAAACTAGGAATTATCACTCAATTTAAGATATTTAGGCTTGCTTAGAATGAACTTTTTGCAGTGCAGTTCTACAGTTTCCTAGGGAAAGGGTGTTTCGCTGCCAGAGGATATTGACCAGATTTGGTGGAAATGCATAGCACCTTGTCAGCTTTGTAACTGTAGACATTTTGTGCCGGGACCATGATCTCCTACCCTCTATTTTTCAGGCTGGTCTAGTTTGGTTGGTTTACTTGGAATTTAAATAATGTGATTTTTTTCGATGCTCACATCGGGACAAAGAACAGAACCATTGACCGCTGGAAAGACACCACAGTCCTTATTATGGGTGGTCAACCCATTTGGCAATCACTCTCTGAGTCACATAGATGGGAGTGTAGAAGTAATTGGGAAGCCCCTACCTTCATTGTGATATGATCTCCAGCAGACTGAATTAAATGAGTTTGGATTATAGTAATTCAACATCAGATCAGTTATTTCATTATAGAAAATATTTTCCAAACCTTATATCCCACTCTTCATGAGTTACCATTGAGAAACTGTGTTGTGATGTTATGAATATGCAGAAGCGTTATGCAGTTAACACACAATCTTGTCATTTACGGCAGCTAGAGTTTTTATGGTTGGTCTGGGAGAGGTTTTATTTAAAATTCTATGTGTGCTAAATACCAATGACCATATTGGCCTGTAACTTTTCCTCTTGATTGGATTTATTAGGATCTCATTAGGGAAAGGGGGATACCTAGTCAGTTGTACAACTGAATGCATTTAGCTGAAATGTGTCTTCCGCATTTAACCCAACCCCTCTGAATCAGAGAGGTGCGGAGGGCTGCCTTAATCAACATCCATGTCTTCGTTAACCGACGCCAATGGTGACAGCTAGTCTTACTGGGGTCAGCTCTTGGAGCTGAAAGATGATTGGCTGAATGAAAAATACTTCCGGTGTTGTCACGTTCTAGCCTAACTCTAGGGTCAACTGTAGGGCCAACTTAGATAGTCAGTAATAGTTACGTAGGAATGTAATTTGGGGCTAAGTTGTATATTTAGTGTAGTTTAAGGCTCTTGTTAATTTGATTTGACCTGTTTAAGTGAATTTGTTTAATGGCTCAGAAGTCTAGTTTGTTTCACCACGTAACTTCAGTGTGAAACTGCAGATGAAAGATTTTCTGAGTTTTGTCCATCGCTACAGATGAATGTATGAGTCTTCTATGAAGAGAGAGCTGCGATAGCTACTGGAATAGGTTAATCAGATCGTCCTGAGATAGGACCATCTGTACTTTGACTGTAGTGGATCACAGGCAGTAAAACAGTAGTCCTGTTATTTGTTAGAGAATCTACAAGAGACATCTCTATTCCGGGAAAATGGCTGTTCACATAGTTCATCTGGACTGTAAAGATCAAGTCTGGACTAATCATTCTAGTTTTTCCTCCTTTCCAAGAACCGTCATCCCAACACACATGACCTGATCCATAGCATCTCAACAGAGTTCTAATGACACATGCATGACTCCCAAATAGGGTTGCAAAATTCCTGGGAACTTTCAATAAATTCCCTGGTTTTCCAGAAATTCTGGTTGGTGGATTCTGGATTTCCTACTGTTTCCCTCCTGATTACGGGAATCATCCAACTGGGATTTCGGGAATATTGGGGAATGTATTGAATGTTCCCAGAATTTTGCAAGCCTACTCCCAATCAATAGTGCTTTGGTCGCTTGAATTGGTCAAGTCAGCTGGCTGTCCCCGTTGGCCACTTTGCAAATCGGCTATGGTCGTTGTCCAATCAACTCCTTTTTTCTCTCACTGAGCCCCGCCCCGTCTGACCTTAGTCTCCCATTAAATTTGATTTAGTTTAGTTATTTTTCTTAATCTCCTGTCAAAATGACATTAAAATGTTATTGGCTCTCATGCGTCACTGCTGGTTAAGGTATTAGAAATGCAGCTCTCTGAGCTAGAAGAATACACTACAGTAAAGACCAGAGGCTGCTCTACTCAGGGCTGTCTTATAGACTCCTTTTAGTGCTTGTAAATCGCTGTTAAACTTTTGAATATTTCCTGTTATTTTCAAAAATTTAATGTATAAAATGTATGTAAACTCATGAATCGAAGACTCAATTGGGAACTGAATTCAAATTGAATCACCTCAAAAGGAAAGCAAGTAATTGTACCTGCTTTCACAAGTAATTGTACCTGCTTTCACAAGTAATTGTACCTGCTTTCACAAGTAATTGTACCTGCTTTCACAAGTGATTGTACCTGCTTTCACAAGTGTTTGTACCTGCTTTCACAAGTGTTTGTACCTGCTTTCACAAGTGTTTGTACCTGCTTTCACAAGTAATTGTACCTGCTTTCACAAGTGATTGTGCCTGCTTTCACAAGTAATTGTGCCTGCTTTCACAAGTGTTTGCTCAATGCAATGCACAGATGACTAACTTGCTCTTTCTCTTCCTCCTCACTCTCCCCCTCCCTCTCCCCCTCAGATGAGTACTATGCCAGGCCTGCCCACGCGACCCTGTTTCTATGACATCGACCTCGACCCAGTTACAGAGGAGATCACTGGGCTCTTCTGAGCATGCTTCAGAACAATCACCCAGGTAAAATAGTATTCCATTCAAACCATTATGACCCCGTTTTTATTTCCATATTATATGTAGCTGAAAATGCTGGTCATATTCATTTTTGAATCGATCACACGTTTTGGACAAGTCCCAGATATAGATGTTTCTGTATAGCACACCATTCATCTTATTCTGATGAATTTAAGTAACGTTATTGTTGGCATTTAGATTTTACCCAATGGTGCCTAAAACACTTTTACTGAAATGAGAGGCTCAGAGGTGTAGCTGTTGCCAAGGTTAAGGGCTGTGGCTGTCACAAACAATGTCTTTACAGTTCTAGTAAGCCAGATGGAGAAATGATTTTCTTAGCTACATATGAATCAGTCTGTGTATCTGTGTTGTTTGCACTGCCACAGTAAGCAGCAGTCTCGTTATATCCCGTCAGACAACACTGCTACATTTTCCCTGTAAATTCAGTCAGTAGTGAACCAGTTTGTAAATGCTTATGTAGTCTATCTGCCACATACCATGTAGGGTAGGAACCTGATGATGTCTATGAAACGGAATGAATGTGTTGTTGTAGAGCGCTCATACAAGAAAGTTGCCGTGTAGGGTAGGAACCTGATGATGTCTATGAAACTGAATGAATGTGTTGTTGTAAAGGGCTCATACAAGAAAGGTGCCGTGTAGGGTAGGAACCTGATGTTTATTTAACGGAATTCATGTGTAGCACTCATACACTCATTGTCCTTCCTCTGAGTGGCTCACTTGGTCTAGACGGTGTGTGTGTGTGTTAAATATTGCCTCAGCATCAATACACAGTACTCTGGATATTTTCACTCAGTGTTATTCCCTATTCACTCAGCACCAAGGCTATGGCCCTAGATTTAGAGATGCACTCAGTCAGTCACTCAGTCACTCTCTTCTCCAACGTTCTGATTTTCTCACCTCAGGCTCTGTGAAAGACCCTCCTGCCCTGTGGGGAGCATGGCGAGGAGGAAGAGCCCTACACCTTCCATGGAAGATGCTTAACCCTTCTAATGGCACTTCCTACCTACAGGGTTCCACAACGCCACTGCAAAGGCTGGGGTCACTCTTTTGCACATCAACGATATTAAACCAAATAAGGCCTAACCATGCTGTATTTCTGTTAACTGTAACCCCTTAAAAATGAGGGAAAAGATTTTGTTACTTTTTAAATTTGTTTACTGAGATGAACTACTATAATATCTCATGTCATGGTGCTGGTTTTATTGTTTTCATTTTTCTTAATGTGGCTTAATATGCTTTTATTTAGTGTAATGCAGTACAAGTGCTCATGTATTTATGCACTAAATTCATGTTGTACGCACAAGTTGTTTTAAATGTGGTTATCTAACCTCGTCTAACATTTCTTAATCCACTACATCCTGCTAAATGTCACAGGGTGGCTGTTACACAGTTTGGTTACTAGCTGACGCTCTACTTCTACTTAATGCTGTTTAATTAGATGGATTGTGGAAAACCATGGTTTTCTACCATATAACAACTGTGCCTTTTTAAAATAAACTATTTTATTTACTCTACAGTTCTGTTGTCTTATTTTATTTTTTGTCTTGTTCACACCCATCAGATGAGCAGAGACCATTCCATCTGCTGTTTGGACACAGACCTCTTCCTGTTACCGCAGGGCTCTGTCAGGAGAGCCTCCAAAGCAAGCACAATGGCTATTTTTGGTTCTGGGTTAAAAATGTACATATGCAGAACAGCTGAATACACTCACTCAATCACTTGCACAGTCAAGTATACTCACTAATACATGCACATGAACCTAGACATGTGCAAACAATCAAGCACAACAATACCAGAATGCGTAACAACAAATTTACTCACACATATTTAGAGTTTAGCCCTCGATGGTCCTGAAATCCAGGCCTCAGAGCCGGCCCCCTCACAGGTCCCGAGAATGTCAGCTCCGCCTGTCAGGATCTGATGTTTGTGTTGCTACGTGGTTCCTGTGTACATGTGTGCTTTTATCGTAGCTGGCATTCCACACCTGCTAGGTCTGTTATTGCCTCTGTTCTCTGGGGTTTCTCTAAGTACAGTGTGTGTGTGTTCCACTGTCAGAGGGAAAAGAATGCACTCATTCATACTGAGGGGGCTGTAATTGTGTGTGTGTGTGTATAAGTACATGTACTGCTGGACTTAACCTCTTTGTTTTGGGGTGATGACAAATTCAAGAGCTTTAAATCATAATCCATCTCTGTCATAGGATTAAATTGCACTGATTAGTCTGAGTCTTGTCAAATTGGGTTTGTTTATGCATAGTGTTAATCCTGAGTCAGTCCAATTTTGATTGCGATAACTTGTCATTTATGTGATCAAATAAAACAACTTCTCCCGAGTTACATACAGGTAGATACTGCGCTATGACTGAGTATTCCGTGTTTAGTTTCAGTTTAATTTTAGTACCAAGGACAGGTCCTACATATTTTGTAATGTATCCTTAAGGATCAGTACTACTTACAGGTGTGTGTGGATCAAGAAGCTTAACTATCTGACAAACTGTATGTAGCCTATTTGACCCATGTTTGCTTTACATAGGTTTGTCCTGGTTTTCCACTGCCCTTACAGCCTAATGACAGGGTCACCTGGGCCAATTAGGGTGTGTTTGCCCCATGAAGTTGTGTACGTGGCATCCCTGCTGTACCCATCCCATACGGCAGGCTACGTTCCTTAGCTAGCTCTAACTGGCTCAGTCAGAAACAGGCTAGAGTCACCACCACTCTCACACCCACCAGTGTAAAAAAAGTTCACTTTAAATTGTCATTAGAAGCTCACTACATTCTTCCCCACAACACATTCTAGCTACCCCCTTCACCTACCCTGGCCAAACACACTCACCCCCATCTTCCCTGTCTACCAACATACTGTTCTCCCAGCCCACTTTCAACCTCTCGTCCCCCTGTCTTAGTTCACTGACCCCCTCTTTCCTCCCATGCTTCTGTCCACTCAGTGCCTCGCTCTCCCTTGTCCTAACCATATCACCCCTTTCTCCCCCCTGTCCAATCCCATTCACCTCTATCATCCCCTGTTGATGCCCACTCACCCTCTCTACCTTCCCCTGTCCTGGCCCCTTCACCCCCCTCCTGTGACAGGGTAGCAGGGTGCTGAGTGCTAGTCAGCAGGGTGAGGCTGAACACACATGCCTATTGTTCATTGCCAAGTAAGTTATTTTGTATTACGATAGACGAGATGTCTTTGGAGAGGAGCCCGGTATTGATGCCTGTTGTCTTGGCTGTATGCACGTAAGTGTGTGCGTACATGTTTGTGTGTGTGCGCTTGTGTGAGATGCCCTTCTTAGAGCAACAGCCAGCAGTTGGTTGGTTGGTGTCTCATTAGCCTTGACCTCGACATCTTCGGTAAAGACTTACACTTGAATGACATTCCCCCTCCTCCCCCACCATCACCCATCCTCCTCAACCCTCGCCCCACCCTCAAGCCTCCCCCATATTTTCGATGACATCAGAAGTTCCTCCTGTGGGCATGGTGAAGGTCGTCCAATGACAGTCCTTTAACAACACAGCCACCCTGTGGCCCAGGACCAAGACCCTCACCATCAGTCCAGTGTAAATACTGTATTCTCTCCAAGGATGTGTTCTCTGGAGAGCAACCACACAGTTTCTGCTAGCCAGATGTGGACTTATTTTCTCACTGAAATGATTCTGAATGTTGTCTTGTTGAATTTATGTATTTTCTTTCTTTCTTCGACAGTCAGTTTTGGCTCATCTCTGTGTGGTACGTACGTGTGTGTGTGTCTGTGTGTGTCTGTGTGTGTGTGTGTGAAGATCAGCTCATGTATGGTTAATAAGAAAAGCATCAGGTCAGAAAATTGACATACACTACATGACCAAAAGTATGTGGACATCGGCTCATCGAACAAGGCGCCGCCCCCCTTGGGTTGTTGGAGATCTTTGTGGGCTATACTCGGCCTTGTCTCAGGATGGTAAGTTGGTGGTTGAAGATATCCCTCTAGTGGTGTGGGGGCTGTGCTTTGGCAAAGTGGGTGGGGTTATATCCTTCCTGTTTGGCCCTGTCCGGGGGTATCGTCGGACGGGGCCACAGTGTCTCCTGACCCCTCCTGTCTCAGCCTCCAGTATTTATGCTGCAGTAGTTTGTGTCGGGGGGCTAGGGTCAGTTTGTTATATCTGGAGTACTTCTCCTGTCCTATCCGGTGTCCTGTGTGAATTTAAGTATGCTCTTTCTAATTCTCTCTTTCTCTCGGAGGAGGACCTGAGCCCTAGGACCATGCCTCAGGACTACCTGGCATGATCACTCCTTGCTGTCCCCAGTCCACCTGGCCGTGCTGCTGCTCCAGTTTCAACTGTTCTGCCTGTGATTATTATTATTTGACCATGCTCGTCATTTATGAACATTTGAACTGGCCACCCCTCATAGCCTGGTTCCTCTCTAGGTTTCTTCCTAGGTTTTGGCCTTTCTAGGGAGTTTTTCCTAGCCACCGTGGTTCTACACCTGTATTGTTTGGGGTTTTAGGCTGTGTTTCTGTACAGCACTTTGAGATATCAGCTGATGTACGAAGGGCTATATAAATACATTTGATTTGATTCCAAAGTCATGGGCATTAATATGGAGTTGGTCCCCCCCTTTGCTGTTATAAAAGTCTCCACTCTTCTGGTAAGGCTTTCCACTAGATGTTGGAACATTGCTGCGGGGACTTGATTCCATTCAGCCACAAAAACATTGAGGTCGGGGCACTGATGTTGGGCGATTCGATCTGGCTCGCATTCCAATTCATCCCAAAGGTTTTTGATAGGGTTGAGGTCAGGGCTCTGTGCAGGCCATTCAAGTTCACACTGATCTCGACAATCTATTTCTGTATGGACCTCATTTTGTACACGGAGGCATTATCATGCTGAAACAGGAAAGTGCCTTCCCCAAACTTACCACAAAGTTGGAAGCACAGAATCGTCTAGAATGTCATTGTATGCCTAAGTGTTAAAATGTATTTTTACTGGAACTAAGGGGCCTTAACCATGAAAACAGCTCCAGACCATTATTCCTCCTCCACCAAACTTTACAGTTGGCACTATGCATTGGGGCAGGTAGTGTTCTCCTGGCATCTGCCAAATCCAGATTTGTCCGTCGAACTGGAAAATGGTGAATTCATCACTCCAGAGATCACGTTTCCACTGCTCCAGAGTCCAATGGTGGCAAGCTTTACATCACTCCAGCCAAAGCTTGGAATTGCGCAAGGTGATCTTAGGTTTGTGTTCGGCTCCTCAGCCATTGAAACCCACTTCATGAAGCTCCCGATGAACAGTTCTTGACGCTGTTTCCAGAGGCAGTTTGGAACTCGGTAGTGTGTTGCAACCAATGAAAGTGCCACGTTGAAAGTCACTGAGCTCTTCAGTAAGGCCATTCTACTGCCAAAGTTTGTCTATGGAGATTGCATGGCGGTGTGCTCAATTTTGTACACCTGTCAGCAACGGGTGTGGCTGAAATAGCCAAATCCACTCACTCTTGTGTATATAGCGTACTTATCTCTGTTCAGTCACATACATTGGACAGAGTCTAGAGAGGGAGAGAAATCATCTTACAAAGTGTTGTGTAATCCCAAGGTCGAGGTTAGTGCCCTCTCATTTTGGGGCTAAAGTATAGGACAGGTTTGTCATCCTCTACAGCCAGCCTTCACTTCTCACACAATCAACACTGCCGGTTACACACCATCTACAGGAGTACACACCAACATGGCACATCAGGGCCTGTATTCATAGTGTCTCAGAGTTGAACTGCCCCTCTTCATATAATCGTATTCATTAGGATCAAAAAGGCTAAACAGATCCTAGATCATAACTCCTTTTCTGGTAGACTTTAAGCATAAAGACCCACGACTGTACTTTCCTCTGTATCTCTCATATTTCCCTCTCTGTCTAGCCTCCCTTCCTCAACGATTCCCTTATTCTCTTCCCAAAGAAGAAAATCCACAGTTAAAGATGTAAAATCAACTATCATTCAGAAATGTAATGCTCAGAGTACTATCAGTTTCAATATCTCTCACTCTCAGTCCATCTGTCTTTCCGTCTCCTCTGTTCCCCCTGTAATAACATAATGATATCTTGCATGGGCTGGGATAACGTCAGGAGAACCTGTAGACTGTCTATCCGTGGCTGTTAGCGGTTAGCTAACACACGCACACACACACACGGCTGTTCATCGAGAGAAACGCAAGCCCTGTGTTTTACTGCTTCACAGCGTTACCACAGAACACAGCCATTTCTCAAAACCCCTAAGAGAAGATCATTAAGATTACTTTATTGGTCAATTACAAGTTCCAACTGAAATTTGATCTCGGCTTTTAACCCAACCCCTCTGAAAGAGTGTGCAGCAGGGGAGACGGAAGAGTTGAAATACAGAGAGTGAGCTCCAAAAGTATTGGGACAGTGACACATTTGTTGTTGTTTGGGTCTGTACTCCAACACCTTGGATTTGAAATGATACAATGACTATGAGGTTAAAGTGCAGACTGACAGCTTTAATTTGAGGGTGTTTTCATCCCTATCCCGCAAATATCATACCCCCCCAAAAAATACTAACCTCCCCTGTTATTGTAATGGTGAGAGGTAAGCATTTGGGGGGGGGATTATGATATTTGTAACTTTCTCACTCATCATTATTCACGATTCATTCATGATTATCTGTAATCATGGTAACATCCACGTTAATGTAGAAGTGTTCAGAAACCTATTATATTATTATTTACAATAAAAGTGACTCCAAAATGACACCATACATTATATACATTTCATTTCAATTGGGCACAAAATAATCTGAAACACAACCAAAACAAAAAGCAAATGGATCCAACAAATTTGTAGTCACAAACTTGATGTTGTCATTGCTTGCTATGAATATGGGACCAAATACTTCACCTTCTGTCACTTTCATACACTTACTTTTGGTCCCCTAAAATGGGAGGGACTATGAACAAAAAGGGCAGTACTTTCTATACGGTTCATCCGATATGGATGAAAATACCCTCAAATTAAAACTGACAGTCTGCACTTTAACCTCAGTCATTGTATCATTCCAAATCTAAAGTACTGGAGTACAGAGACAAAACCAATACTTTGGAGCTCACTGTATGACTGAGGATGATGATGATGATGATGATACATGTATTTGAGATTATGTGAGGGTATTTGGGTTTTTGGGATATGTGAATGTATTATTTTTATTTTTTACCAGAGAGTCATTCTGAGACCAAGGTCTCTTTTACTGAAGAGCCTTGAACTACAGAAAATAACAAAACTATACACATAAAATACAAAACACGAAATGCAAACAGAAACTGAGCAAGTTCATAAATAACAAACACATGCATCATCAATAAGGTCCTCAATCAGGAGTCTGAATTGTCCTAGGCACCAAAACATCCAATTTAAGAGTTTTTCAGATTGTTCCACAAATACAGTACAAGTTGAGTTAGATGAAAGGACAACTAAACTGATAAGAGGAGGTGGGTGAGTGGGGAATTTTGGTTTTCAACTATGAGTTCATGCCTGTTTGATTGTTGGAGTTTGTTTTCTTCTCTGACTGTGCTCCGTGTGTCTAATAGACAGACCCCATGCTTTTACCAAGGCCCAACTGGCAGAATAGAATAGGACTGACTACAGTCTTGGGAGTATTAAAACAGATGGTACCAGATCTCACTGTTTTGCTGTATAGTAAAGCTCACATCCAAAAACAAAATGTTTCAAACTTACTAAGATCACGGACGTTTCTCAAAGTAGGAAAAGTACAGCAATATGTATTATTTGTTGTACATGACTAAGTGTGTATGCATGCTTTTAAATGTGTTTCTACATATGTAGCTTAATTTTTTTCACATTATCTTGGCTGCCTCCACTACATCATCCTCTAGCCAGCTCAGTTCCTATACCCCCTATCACCAGGATGCCTTCGATACACAGTACCTCCAGGTCCAGCAGACAGTCTACATCCAGTACAACACAGCCTGGTGTAATGCAACTGCTACTACTCCTTCCACTGAGGAGTTCCTGTTTATCAAACACCCAGTACATTTCAGCACAACTGTCCTCACTGACCTGAACCAACTGTACTGTACAAGGCTTGGGTTTTGTTTTTGTGTTTGCATTCTCAGGGGAGGCTGCCACATGCAACTTTGCAAAGCAAAGCAGCTGGTAGGTGACCTCGTGAGCTAGAAGAGAGGGAGAAAGGCAGGGAAGAGAGAGGCACAGTAGAGAGAGGCAGGGAAGAGAGGCTGATGCAGGGGAGAGGCAGACAAAGAGTTTAAGGAAGACAGACAGTGAAGAGAGAGGCTAGGAGAGGCAGACTAAAAGAGGCTGAGGAGAGGCAGGTAGACAGAGAAAGAGTTTAAGGAAGACAGACAGGGAAGAGAGAGGCTAGGAGAGGCAGACTAAAAGAGGCTGAGGAGAGGCAGGTAGACAGAGAAAGCGGAAGTGGAGAGATGGAGAGAGACGGGAAGAGAGATAGACAGAGGAGAAAGATAAAAAAAGAGGGGGAGAGAGAGACAGGTGAGAAAAGGAGAGAAAGATGCATAGGGTGAGAGAGAGGCATGAGACAGAGACAGAGGCTGGAAGGCAGGGGAGCGAGACTTTAAGGGGTTACAGTAGGTCATGAAAACTGTACAGAGCATATTATTTCATCTCATACATTATAAAAACAAAAAACTCAGTTTTAAGTGAGAAGTAGGCATTGGTCTGAAGCCAAAAATGAAAAGAAACTCACATGAGCACCATGATGTCAAATCCACCCATGCTCTACCAAGGTTTTCCAGCACACAGCTTTGACCTACTACAGGAGCTATGTTGCTATTGTACTTCAAACTATACGTAGGCAGGTTGCTTAGTATTCAAGCCTTCTCAAACAGCTTAATTCATGCTCTTAAAGGCTTTCCTGTCAGTCTGTGGTCTCCACGTCAGGATTCAGTCAGGGATCTGATGGCTAATTTAACAGGTCAGGCCTCAGCATATACCAGAGTGACCTATTGTAGCTTCTGTTCTGACTGACTGATTATCCAGTCAAGCTCTAATGCTCATATAATGGGTAATTCAACAAGTTGGTTGACAGACATTTGATTCCTGTCAGACATTTGACTCTCATAAATTAGATGGGGTACATACAGTGCCTTCTGAAATTATTCAGACCCCTCGACTTTTCCACATTTTGTTACGTTACAGCCTTATTCTAAAATTGATTAAATTGTTTTTTTTCCTACACACAATACCCCATAATGACAAAGCAAAAACTGTTTTTAGATATTTTTGCTAAATTATTAAAATAAAAAAATTTATTATAACATTTACATAAGTATTCAGACCCTTTACTCAGTACTTTGTTGAAGCACCTTTGGCAGCGATTACAGCCTCGAGTCTTCTTGGGTATGACGCTACAAGCTTGGCACACCTGTATTTGGGGAGTGTCTCACATTCTTCTCTGTAGATCCTCTCAAGCTCTGTCAGGTTGGATCGGGAGCATTGCTGCACAGCTATTTTCAGGTTTCTCCAGAGATGTTAGATCGGGTTCAAGTCCGGGCTCTGGCTGGGCCACTCAAGGACATCTCCTGCATTGTCTTGGCTGTATGCTTAGGGTCGTTGTCCTGTTAGAAGGTGAACCTTTTGTCCCAGTCTGTGGTCCTGAGCACTCATCAAGGATCTTTCTGTACTTTGCTCCCTCATCTTTGCCTTGATTCTGACTAATCCCTGTCGCTGAAAAACATCCCCACAGCATGATGCTGCCACACCCGTGCTTCACCGTAGGGATGGTGGCAGGTTTTTTTCTCTAGACGTGACGCTTGGCATTCAGTAAGAAGAGTTCAATCTTAGTTTCATCAGACCAGAGAATCTTGTTTCTCATGGTCTGAGAGTCTTTAGGTGCCTTTTGGCAAACTCCAAGCGGGCTGTCATGTGCATTTTACTGAGGAGTGGCTTCGGTCTGACCACTCTACCATAAAGGCCTGATTGGTGGAGTTCTGCAGAGATGGTTGTCCTTCTGGAAGGTTCTCCCATCTCCGCAGAGGAACTCTAGAGCTCTGTCAGAGTGACCATCGGGTTCTTGGTCACCTCTCTGACAAAGGCCCTTCTCCTCCGATTGCTCAGTTTGTCCGGGCTGCCAGCTCTAGGAAAAGTCTTGGTGGTTCCAAACTTCTTCCATTTAATAATTATGGAGGCCACTGTGTTCTTGGGGACCTTAAATTCTGCAGAAATGTTTTGGTCACTTAGAAAAAAGTATCAACTACTGGGACCAAGACTTAAAAATAAATGACGTTAGCACAAGATGGAGGGAAAGTTGGAGCAGAACTAACGACATTACAGTTAATTAATATGTATGCTTAATCCCGTATAAACTTAAGTATATCATTTATTAGACAAGAGGCCAAATTCACAAATTCTACAGTACAAAGGCAGTCATGTCTTAAGTGTGAAACTAATAATGACTAATGATCTATGCTTTCTGGGAATGCTATAAAGTCCGGAAGTTGTGGGCATAGCTAGAATGTTGGCTGTCAGAAGTATTACAATGTAAAAGTACTTTTAATCAGTCTGTCTGCATGTTTCAAGACACAAGGCATATGGGGATGTAGTTTCAAAAAAAATATATATATATTTTTTTTTTGGGGGGGGGGGGGGGGGGAATATGACACAAAAAAATAAGTGTGTGTGTGTGAGAGAGAAAGAGTTTATGTTTATTAACAGTAACTGTGTGTAACTGTGTGTGTTGTGACTGTGCCAAATTAAGCCTGTTAATGATAGATTTCCACATACAGATATGTTGTGAGAGAGCAAGAGAGAAACTTCTCACAGCCCGGACTCTGGTCCTCCATTTCCCAGACGTCTGTCAGCATCAGACAGTGTTCCATACTAAGATGTATTTATCCCTGTGTAGACCTACACGATGACGTCTAAAATTATTGAATAACTCCTCTGACCTAGCCTATGTTCTGTTTTATTTATTCATTTCAAAGTTGGACTAATTTAATTTTGGAGGATGATGTCGGTGTATGGGCTATGCTGCATAATGCGACTGCTCTCCCCTCTCTCATCAGGTTTCTGTCTCGTTCCCAATCCCATCTGATGCTGCAAGGCGTGCCGTGGCGCACTGGCCTGGTCCATGTGATAGCGAGGGGAGGAGGGGGCCCTAAAACAGTTCGCTGACACTCTTGTTTCATCACTTAATAGCTCGACTACCCCGGAGCGGTCCTAGGACGCATTTTTGGCGCGTGGATACATACTTGGTGTCGCTTACTACCTTTTGAAGTTTTGTCGCGTTTGCGGTGGTTTCGGGGCGAGCACGAGCCAAATCAACCAAAGAGGAGAAAGAAGTGCGGTTTTCGCCATGGGAGCACAGACCTCAGCGCAACGTGACGAAAAGAGCCAAGAGGATGCGTCAGCCGAGGAGCTAAGCGCGGAGGTGAACGCGATTTCGGAGGGGGATAGCGTTGTCGACGCCAAGGTAAAAGTATACATACCCTAGTACAGGCCATTTTACAGCTGACAATGTCATTACCCGCAAGCTTGCCACAGAGAACACCGGGCGCATACCCACCTGGGCAGTTCCAACGAGTTTGTTTTGATATATTAACAAAGTGTAAATCTTTGGCATCAATGTCGCATTTAAAAAAAAATGTTTTTATCATAAACGATCGCTGATGGGATGCGCGGCAGTTTCGCTGAGTAATGCAATGTGCCTGTGCCCGCAGCAGTGAGCCTGTCTGTCTGTGGCTGGTAGCAACACCCCCGAAAATTGTCTGCGGTGGTCACGATTTACTGCTCAATACCTGGTCTCACGACATCAACAGTCCCTGAGAGCCTTTCAATATTGCAGCATGGATTTCCTGCCTGTGATGTAGAATGATAACAATAATCATAAAATAGATATTTAGTAAACATTTGTAATCATATTCATAATCATGATAATAACAAACATGCAATCAAAATACAGGCTTCAAAATGTTGTTAAATTATGTAATGCAGAATATTATGGCACCCCCCCAAGTTGATTGTCTTGGTCTTCAGGTTTATACATCTAGACAGTTTCCCACACTTTTTGAAAAATATTCTAAGATACCCTAGACAAAATGATGAAAAACATAAAAAAGATTTTGGCCACCTTTTGTCTATTTGTGTCACGTTGTCACATGATAATGCCATGTTGTTGATTACAATGTGCTTGACCTAGCTGCTCATACATATCTAATTAATTGAGCAATGTGCTGGTCCCATGTTAGTATGTAGGGTGCATAATTGCCACATCTATGTTATATTGTGAACAATTAACCACGGATCATGTTGACAACAACAAGGTCAATATGACGCTGATTCTGCTGTGGTGGACAGTGCAGCGCTCCAGACTTAGCAGTGGGAAGGCATGTGTCTCTATTTGCACTGTATGAAAAGAAAATAACAAGAGCACCGCAAATGTTCAAGTGGGCGCCTGGCTGGTTTTGACTTGAGATCCTTGAAACCATTGTACGGTCACACACAGACGCACACACACACACACACACACTTTCATTTAATAAGGCATAACAATTTGTGTTTTACTATGGCTGGTGTTCTAGAAGCCAGGCCGGGCACTGTGTGTGTCCAACAATCTGCTGCTGGGAGCAGCTGATAGGCATGAGGGATGTTTTTTCTACTGTAAGATGAGATGAGTTATGGATGTATTGCTGCTGTGTTAATGCTCTTGTTGGCTATGTGTGAATAATATAACTTTGGAATGACTTCTGCTAATGGCTTGGCACATTTGGCCACCTGCTGTTTTTGAGGCACCATTAAAATATATTGACCTTTCTATGGGTAGAAGGTCAAAGATCAGTTTTTAGTTTATCTTTATTCTGTTGTATTTGATAGGTCAACAGCTATATCAAAGAAGATGGAAATATTTCCCATCAATGCTGAACAGCAAATCCATAGTAAATGTCACACTTTCAAACATACATTTTCACCCAAATGTGTTGGAGAATTGGATACAGGAGCCAGCTTTAGTTTCAAGTTTTAATGTCACGAGCACAAGTACAGTGAAATGCCTTTCTTATGCAGTGATGATGAAGGTAATGATTTTCATGGTTTCCCCATCTAAAATGTTTCCCATCTAATTTCAACGTCTGATTGGTTTAATGCCCACCTAACGAACTGGAGAGCACTCTAAACTTGATTAGATCAGGAAGAGATCAACTTCTCACTGAAGTAGCTATGACTTGAATAAACACCTATTCATTTTCAGACTGAAGTGAAGTTCATCAATGGCTTGAATGTGTCATTCAGACCTTCAGACTGACAGTTATACAGCCCTTTAGTGACTAAAGGCTCATTGACTGCATGTTTTGTGGCAGACTATATCACCTGGCCTAGGGCCTTCTATCTCAGGGCCATCATCGTCGGGATCCAGACAGCTTTTGAAGTTTGCTGTTGTCTTTAAGCCTGTCTTGTGATGTGGGGTTTGGCTTACCTCATTTGTCATATAATTCAGGTTTACCTGTATCCCAGAGATTCCATCTGACAGAGTAGTGCCTCATTGTCTGTTATTACATACAGTTGAAGTCGGAAGTTTACATACACTTAGGTTGGAATCACTAAAACTCATTTTTCAACCACTCCACAAATTCTTGTTAACAAACTATAGTTTTGGCAAATCTACTTTGTGCGTGACACAAGTCATTTTTCCAACAATTGTTTACAGACAGATTATTTCACTTATAATTCACTGTATCACAATTCCAGTGGGTCAGAAGTTTACATACACTAAATGTACTGTGCCTTTAAACAGCTTGGGAAATTCCAGGAAATGATGTCATGGCTTTAGAAGCTTCTGATAGGCTAAATTACATCATTTGAGTCAATTGGAGGTGTACCTGTGGATGTATTTCAAGGCCTACCTTCAAACTCAGTGCCTCTTTGCTTGACATCATGGGAAAATCAAAAGAAATCAGCCAAGACCTCAGAAAAATAATTGTAGACCTCCTCAAGTCTGGTTCATCCTTGGTAGCAATTTCCAAATGCCTGAAGTTACCACGTTCATCTGTACAAACAATAGTACGCAAGTATAAACACCATGGGACCACGCAGCCGTCATACCTCTCAGGAAGGAGACGCGTTCTGTCTCCTAGAGATGAACGTACTTTGCTGCGAAAAGTGCAAATCAATCCCAGAACAACAGCAAAGGACCTTGTGAAGATGCTGGAGGAAACAGGTACAAAAGTATCTATATCCACAGTAAAGCGAGTCCTATATCGACATAACCCGAAAGGCCGCTCAGCAAAGAAGAAGCCACTGCTCCAAAACCGCCATAAAAAAAGTCAGACTACGGTTTGCAACTCCACATGGGGACAAAGATCGTACTTTTTGGAGAAATGTCCTCCGGTCTGATGAAACAAAAATACAACTGTTTGGCCATAATGACTATCGTTATGTTTGGAGGAAAAGGGGGAGGCTTGCAAGCCGAAGAACACCATCCCAACCGTGAAACACGGGGGTGGCAGCATCATGTTGTGGGGGTGCTTTGCTGCAGGAGGGACTGGTGCACTTCACAAAATAGATGGCATCTTGAGGTAGGAAAATGATGTGGATATATTGAAGCAACATCTCAAGACATCAGTCAGGAAGTTAAAGCTTGTTCTCAAATGGGTCTTCCAAATGGACAATGACCCCAAGCATACTTCCAAAGTTGTGGCAAAATGGCTTATGGACAACAAAGTCAAGGTATTGGAGTGGCCATCACAAAGCCCTGACCTCAATCCTAGAGAAAATGTGTGGGCAGAACTAAAAAAGTGTCTGCGAGCAAGGAGGCCTACAAACCTGACTCAGTTACACCAGCTCTGTCAAGAGGAATGGGCCAAAATTCACCCAACTTATTGTGGGAAGCTTGTGGAAGGCTACCCAAAACGTTTGACCCAAGTTAAACTATTTAAAGGCAATACTACCAAATACTAATTGAGTGTATATAAACCTCTGACCCACTGGGAATTTGATGAAATAATTAAAAGCTGAAATAAATCTTTCTACTATTATTCTGACATTTCACATTCTTAAAATAAAGTGGTGATCCTAACTGACCTAAGACAGGGCATTTTCACTAGGATTAAATGTCAGGAATTGTGAAAAACTGAGTTTAAATGTATTTGGCAACTGTAGTTACAACATCTTTACCACATGTAGGATTATCACCCAGTGGCAATGGCTCTGTCAGAGGTAGTGACATACAGTATGGATGTTTTTGGGAGATTAGGTGGTATGTAGATGATTTTGGTAGATGAGGTGGTATGTACAGTGGGGAGAACAAGTATTTGATACACTGCCGATTTTGCATGTTTTCCTACTTACAAAGCATTTAGAGGTCTGTAATTTGTATCATAGGTACACTTCAACTGTGAGAGATGGAATCCAGAAAATCACATTGTATGATTTTTAAGTAATTAATTTGCATTTTATTGCATTACATAAGTATTTGATGAGAGATGAGGTGGTATGTAGATGGTTTTGGGAGATGAGGTGGTATGTAGATGGTTTAGAGAGATGAGGTGGTATGTAGATGGTTTAGAGAGATGAGGTGGTATGTAGATGGTTTAGAGAGATGAGGTGGTACGTAGATGGTTTAGAGAGATGAGGTGGTATGTAGATGGTTTAGAGAGATGAGGTGGTACGTAGATGGTTTTGGGAGATGAGGTGGTACATAGATGGTTTAGAGAGATGAGGTGGTATGTAGATGGTTTTGGGAGATGAGGTGGTATGTAGATGGTTTAGAGAGATGACGTTGTTTAGAGGGGTAGATTGGCAGTAGGAAAGTGTTCCAGGGAATGCCTCCTCCCTCCACCACCTTCTCTCCTCCTATCTTCCGCCTCGCTTCCCCCTTTCCCCACCATTAGTGCTCAGAAGTAGGTCAGGGGCGGTCCAGTGCTGAGTATGTGCTCCCCTAAACACTTCCCTACCTCCAAAAACATGGCGTGTGTCAGTGTGTCGAGAGATAGCGTGTATCATGTGGGTGGAGTGTTTGGATGTGTGCGTGTTTGTGTTGTGTGTGAGAGAGTGTGAGTATGCGTGCATGCTTGCTTGTCTGTTTGTGTGTGTGTGTGTGTCTGTGCGTCTATGGGTGTATTTATGAGTGGAGGAACATACACCAATGGGACACTTGATCCCTCAGACACCCAAACTTTGACATTTAGTTTTTGTCCTCTTCTATGAACTTTGCTAATTATTTTGTTGTTTATTTATTTATTTTTTTCACAAAATGTTTCCTCTATTATTTCTTACAACCGACAAGAACTTGTGAACATCAGATTGGCATTTACTTACCCTACTCATCAGTTACTTACCCTAATCATCAGTTACTTACCCTAATCATCAGTTACTTACCCTAATCATCAGTTACTTACCCTAATCATCAGTTACTTACCCTACTCATCAGTTACTTACCCTAATCATCAGTTACTTACCCTAATCATCAGTTACTTACCCTAATCATCAGTTACTTACCCTACTCATCAGTTACTTACCCTAATCATCAGTTACTTACCCTAATCATCAGTTACTTACCCTAATCATCAGTTACTTACCCTACTCATCAGTTACTTACCCTAATCATCAGTTACTTACCCTAATCATCAGTTACTTACCCTACTCATCAGTTACTTACCCTAATCATCAGTTACTTACCCTAATCATCAGTTACTTACCCTACTCATCAGTTACTTACCCTAATCATCAGTTACTTACCCTAATAATCAGTTACTTACCCTAATCATCAGTTACTTACCCTACTCATCAGTTACTTACCCTAATCATCAGTTACTTACCCTAATCATCAGTTACTTACCCTAATCATCAGTTACTTACCCTAATCATCAGTTACTTACCCTAATCATCAGTTACTTACCCTACTCATCAGTTACTTACCCTAATCATCAGTTACTTACCCTAATCATCAGTTACTTACCCTAATCATCAGTTACTTACCCTAATCATCAGTTACTTACCCTAATCATCAGCTACTTACCCTAATCATCAGTTACTTACCCTAATCATCAGTTACTTACCTAATCATCAGTTACTTACCCTACTCATCAGTTACTTACCCTAATCATCAGTTACTTACCCTACTCATCAGTTACTTACCCTACTCATCAGTTACTTACCCTAATCATCAGTTACTTACCATAATCATCAATTACTTACCCTAATTCCTGCATCAACTTCGACTCATCTGCTCTGGGCTCTCTCTGTAATTCCGACCCAATTTTCGGGCTACCCAAGAGGAAACACCGGCATTGCAGAGGCAAGCAGGGGGATCCTGGTGAGATTAGGGCGAAGGAAAAACTGTCCACCTCTTCCCTCCATTCTACAGGCCAATCTTGATAATAAGATGGATGACCGCCGATTGCGGATTTTCTACCAACCTGACTCTTGAAACTGCGATATTCTTTGCTTTTCTGAAACATGGCTCTCGTACAAAATACCCCCCCATGGCTATCCAACTCATTGGATTCTCCATTCACCGGGCGGACAGGACAGTGGAGTCAGGGAAATCGAGGGGGGAGGAGTTTGCCTCTACATCAACACCAACTGGTGTGCCACCAGCATGGTGGAAGTGTCGACCCACTGTTCACCCGTCTTGGAATACCCGACCTATCTACCTTCCGAGGGAGTTTTCAGCTGTTATCGTGACTGTTGTATACATTCCACCTCAGGACAAGAAAAATAACACGCTGGCACTTAAATAACTGTATAAGGCTATAAACAAGCAAGAAAACCTACACCCAGAGGCTTATTTTCGGGTGGCTGGCGAGACTTTAATTATGTGTTACTGAGACACGTGATGCCCAATTTCCGTCTCCAATGCCACTAGAAGTGATAAAGTCCTAGACCACTGTTATTCTACCCACAAGCAAGCGTTCAAGGCCCTCACTCGTTTGTCATTCTGCAAATCAGATCATGATTTGATTTAGATTTGATTTGATTTGATTCCGTACTCCTGCTTCCTGTTTGCAAGCAGAAACTCAAACAGGAAGTACACGTGACTCGCTCCATTGAGAAAGGGTCACCAGAATCAGAGATTATGCTACATGACTCCTTTGCTAACGCTGATTGGAATATGTTTCTTGACTCCACCAATAACATTGACGAGCTAACCACCTCTGTCACCGGCTTCATATAGAAAATGCAACGGCGACGTTGTCCCCACGGTGAGGGTTTGCTATTCCCCAATCACCCCAGGTGGGGAGGTTAGGCAACATCACCTCCGCCACGCTGACCCTCAACATAGGAGCCCCACAGGGGAGTGTGCTTCGTCCCCTCCTGTACTCCCTGTTCACCCACGACTGCGTGGCTGCGCTCGACTTCAACACCATCATCAAGTTTGCTGATGACACTACGGTGGTAGGCCTGATCACAGGCGACGATGGGTCAGCCTACTTACTGGGAGGAGGTCGGTGACCTGGCAGTGTAGTGCCAGAGCAACAACCTCTCCCTCAACGTCATTAAGACCAAGGACCTGATCTTGGACTACAGGAAACAGGGAGGTGAGCACGCCCCCATCCACATTGACGGGGCTGCAGTGGAGCAGATCAAGGGCAATAGCACCACCCTCGAACGCATGGCGCTACAGAGGGTGATGCGGACAGCCCAGTACATCACAGAGGCCGAGCTCCAGGACATCTATATCAGGCAGTGAGGAAGGAAGGCCCGGAAAATTGTTAAAGACTCCAACCGCCCAAGGCATAGACTATTTTCTCTGTTTCCGCACGGCGAGCGGTTCCGGTGCATCAAGTTTGACACCAATTGGCTCTTGAACAGCTTCTATCCCCAAGCAATAAGACTAATAAATGGCTAACAAAATAGCTACACAGACTATCTGAGTTAACTGTGTATTTTTATTGACCTTTCATTTGTATTTTTGCCCTGTCTCTATGCACACTCACAGGGCCTATACACTCACACAAACCCTCACTCCATCATCTGCTCACTCACACATAATATGCACATACATTTATACTGACTCTACACACACACAGACACCCACTCACATACTCACATGTTTATCTTAAATCCTGTTTCCTAGTCATCTTACTCTATACATATCTACCTCCATCACTCCAGTATCCCTGCACATTGTAAATATGGTTTTGGAACTGACCCTGTATATAGCATGCTTGCTTACTTACCTATTGTGTTATATTTATATTTATGTTCATATTTCTTATTTCTTGTTTGTTTTTGCTAGTATAGCATTGTTATGGATTATTGCATTGTTAGGTTTTGAGTTTGCAAGAAAGACAGTTCACTGTAATTGTGCCTGTGACATTAAAAACATGAAACTTGAATCTCTCTCTCTCTCTCTCTCTCCCTCTCTCTCTCTCTCTCTCTCTCCCTCTCTCTCTCACTCTGTCCCCCCCTCTCTCTCCCTCTCTCTCTCTCTCACTCTCTCTCTCTCTCTTTCTCTCCAGCTCACTCTCCCGCTATCATTCCCTCACCCACCTCCCTTTCTCTCGCTCTAGTTGGGTGGGAGCCTACATACATTGTTTTGCTACTGACACACACAAACCAGCTGTGTCAGTCAAGGAATATATGTAGCATAAACATTCCTTGCATAGCACCATCCACCCATAAAGACATACATGCATTCATATAAACACTGTTTCCACTTTCCTGTGTCAAGCTACACGTAGCGCCCAATAGAGGATACCCACTGGCTCTCAGTGGACATGGATAATAATGTTATGTAATGTAATGAGCGGATGCATAAAGGCCCATACGTTCCTTTATAATGAGCACTGGCTGATCTGGCTCCGTTATGACACTGATTATACTGTTTAGGACTGATGGATGAGGCAGGCAGGGAGTGGAGGGGGTGAGGGGTGGGAGGGGAGCGGGGCATGTGGCCAAACAGAGGAGCCATTGAGGATGGGCTGAGGGGGACAGTGTTGAGGCCCTGTGTGTGCACCGGCCCAAAACAGCCAGGATGGAGAGACCCCAGTAAGGGGAGTGTTTTGGGTAGGCAGGGGGGGTGGAGAGAGTGCGAAGGAGATAGAGAGGAGAGTAGAGCGAGAGAGAGAGACATAGAGGTGGAGTGAGAGAGGGACCTGCCAGGGTGACATAAAGACATGAATCAGGCGATTGTTCCTGGTCCCCTGATGACAGTAGGGGTAGAGAGTGAAATGGATTCAGGTAAAGAAAGAGTCTATAATGGGGGAACTCCCATCTCATCTTCAGCTTTGGGTTAATGGGAGAGTTTTGACTGAGTAGGAGTCTGCAGCTACATCCCAATACTCTCACAAGGCCTCCCTCTTTTTCTCGACTTATTCTCTTCATGACAACTGTGTGGAAGGACTGATAGGTTTCAACCATATAGCATTAACCTAGCCAGTCCTGTCAGATCTTTGGTCACAAAGGAAAGGTGATGTGATGAGAGGTTGCTATTGAATGTTATAAGATTATTCCGTTAAATGTTATACATTATTCCGTTAAACCATGATAGAAGTAGCTTCTATGCACAAAACAGAATGCACGTGCTGTAACGGTTTTCCGTATGAGAAGGAGAGTCGGACCAAAATGCGGCGTGTCTATTGCAATCCATGTTTAATGAATTAACACACTAAACACAAACACTACCAAAACAATAAACTTAACAAAACCCGAAACAGCCTATACTTGTGTATCCTAACACAGAACAATGACATCAGGACACTAAGGACAATCACCCACGACAAACTCAAAGAATATGGCTGCCTAAATATGGTTCCCAATCAGAGACAACGATAAACACCTGCCTCTGATTGAGAACCACTTCAGACAGCCATAGACTTAGCTAGAACACCCCACTAGCTACAATCCCCACACATACACACCACATACAAAAACCCATGCCACACCCTGGCCTGACCAAATAAATAAAGATAAACACAAAATACTTTGACCAGGGTGTGACAGAACCCCCCCCCTAAGGTGCGGACTCCCGAACGCACCTCAAAACAATAGGGAGGGTCCGGGTGGGCGTCTGTCCATGGTGGCGGCTCCGGTGCGGGACGTGGACCCCACTCAATCAATGTCTTAGTCCCTTCTCCTCGCGTCCCTGGATAGTCCACCCTCGCCGCCGACCATGGCCTAGTAGTCCTCACCCAGAACCCCACTGGACTGAGGAGCAGATCGGGACTGAGGGGCAGCTCGGGACTGAGGCAGCTCGGGACTGAGGGGAAGCTCAGGAGTGAGAGGAAGCTCAGGAGTGAGAGGAAGCTCAGGCAGGTTGATGAATCTACCTGGCTGGCTGGTGGTTTCGGCAGATCCTGGCTGACTGGCAGATCCTGGCTGACTGGCAGATCTGGAAGAGTCTGGTCGACTGGCAGATCTTGAAGAGTCTGGTCGACTGGCAGATCTTGAAGAGTCTGGTCGACTGGCAGATCTGGAAGAGTCTGGTCGACTGGCAGATCTGGAAGAGTCTGGTCGACTGGCGGATCTGGAAGAGTCTGGTCGACTGGCGGATCTGGAAGAGTCTGGTCGACTGGCGGATCTGGAAGATTCTGGTCGACTGGCGGATCTGGAAGATTCTGGTCGACTGGCGGATCTGGAAGATTCTGGTCGACTGGCAGATCTGGAAGAGTCTGGTCGACTGGCAGATCTGGGAGAGTCTGGTCGACTGGCAGATCTGGAAGAGTCTGGTCGACTGGCAGATCTGGAAGAGTCTGGTCGACTGGCAGATCTGGCTGCTCCATGCTGACTGGCTGCTCCATGATGACTGGCAGCTCTGGCTGCTCCATGCTGACTGGCTGCTCCATGCTGACTGGCAGCTCTGGCTGCTCCATGCTGACTGGCTGCTCCATGCTGACTGGCAGCTCTGGCTGCTCCATGCTGACTGGCTGCTCCATGCTGACTGGCAGCTCTGGCTGCTCCATGCTGACTGGCTGCTCCATGCTGACTGGCAGCTCTGGCTGCTCCATGCTGACTGGCTGTTCTGGCTGCTCCATGCTGACTGGCTGCTCCATGCTGACTGGCTGCTCCATGCTGACTGGCGGCCCTGGCTGCTCCATGCTGACTGGCGGCCCTGGCTGCTCCATGCTGACTAGCAGCTCTGGCGGCTCCTTGCAGACTGGCAGCTCTGGCGGCTCCTTGCAGACTGGCAGCTTTGGCGGCATCCTGCAGACAGGCAGCTCTGGCGGCTCCTTGCAGACTGGCAGCTCCTTACAGACTGGCAGCTCTATGCAGACTGGCAGCTCCTTGCAGACTGGCAGCTCCTTGCAGACTGGCAGCTCTATGCTAACTGGCAGCTCTATGCTAACTGGCAGCTCTATGCTAACTGGCAGCTCTATGCTAACTGGCAGCTCTATGCTAACTGGCAGCTCTGAACAGGCGGGAGACTCCGGCAGCGCTGTAGAGAAGGAAGGCTCTAACAGCGCTAAACAGGCGGGAGACTCCGACAGCGCTGGAGAGGAGGAGGGCTCCGACAGTGCTGGACAGGCGAGGCGCACTATAGGCCTGATGCGTGGTGCTGGCACTGGTGGTACTGGGCCGAGGACACGCACAGGAAGCCTGGTGCGGGGAGCTGCTACCGGAGGGCTGGGGTGTGGAGGTGGCACAGGATGGGTTAGACCGTGAAGGCGTACTGGAGATCTTGAGAGCGGTGCTGGCACAGGACGTGCAAGGCTAGGGAGGTGCACAGGAGGCCTGGTACGTGAGACTGGCACCATCTTAACCAGCCGACTAACACGCACCTCAGGACGAGTATGGAGCGCTGACCCAGGTGCCATCAAATCCCCGACACGCTCCGTCGGGCGAATTCCATGTTTAAAACACCAACACAGCAACTCCCTCATTTCTCTCTCCTCCAATTTCCCCATTAACTCCTTCACAGTCTCTGTTTCGCTCACCTCCAACACCGGCTCTGGTCTCCTCCTTGGCTCCTCACGATAAACAGGGAGAGTTGGCTCAGGTCTGGCTCCTGACTCTGCCACACTCTCCCTGAGCCCCCCCCCAAGAAATTTTTGGGGCTGACTATGGGGCCTCCGTCCGCGCCGCCTTGCTTGCTTCGCAAACTCCATTCTCCTATATCCTTCCGCGCACTGCTCCATCGACTCCCAGGCGGGCTCCGGCACTCTCCCTGGGTCGACCGCCCACCTGTCTATCTCCTCCCAAGAAGTATAGTCCATACTGTACTCCACTTTGGGCTGTTCCTGCCTGTTGACACGCTGCTTGGTCCCTTTGTGGTGGGTGATTCTGTAACGGTTTTCCGTATGAGAAGGAGAGTCGGACCAAAATGCGGCGTGTCTATTGCAATCCATGTTTAATGAATTAACACACTAAACACAAACACTACCAAAACAATAAACTTAACAAAACCCGAAACAGCCTATACTTGTGTATCCTAACACAGAACAATGACATCAGGACACTAAGGACAATCACCCACGACAAACTCAAAGAATATGGCTGCCTAAATATGGTTCCCAATCAGAGACAACGATAAACACCTGCCTCTGATTGAGAACCACTTCAGACAGCCATAGACTTAGCTAGAACACCCCACTAGCTACAATCCCCACACATACACACCACATACAAAAACCCATGCCACACCCTGGCCTGACCAAATAAATAAAGATAAACACAAAATACTTTGACCAGGGTGTGACACGTGCAACACGAATACAGTTCATTTGCGATAGTCTGATACCTTCCTCATGTGCATTTCCAAAATCGATCAGTTGTTCCCCTCCTCACATATTTTAGGTCTCTGTAAAGATCTCTGTCTTAGCTATTTATCTTCAGTAAATCCTTCTATAACTCATGGTTAGCCCTACAAAACCACACCATGCATAGATAATTGTAAGGTGATTATTAACCTTAGAGGTGTGGAGATCTATCGACATGGACACTAGAATGGTGATGTGCGATTGGGATTGGTCCATTGGGTGACAACAGGAAGGGGAATTAGGGAAAGGGAGTGTCCCAATCGTTAAAGAAAGGATAATGCAGTTTGGGAAGGGAAATAGAATTTGAATTCCCTTTATCTTATCTGATATGCTTATTTTCTCTCTGATTGAGAGTATTGTTATCATTGAACATGTTGCATTTGATGTAAGCTAGTAAAGCTATTTTGAGCAAAAATATAAACGCAGCATGTAAAGTGTTGTTTCATGAGATGAAATAAAAGATATCAGAAAAGTACCATATGCACAACAATGTGCAAAAATGTGTTTACATCCATGTTGGTGAGCATTTCTCGTTTGCCAAGATAATCCATCCATCTGACAGCTGTGTCATATCAAGAAGTTGATTAAACAGCATGATCATGACACAGGTGCAACTTGTGCTGGGGACAATAAAAGGACACTCTAAAATGTGCAGTTTTGTCAGTGAATTAATGTTAATTTCTCGACAATAAGCCACCTCCAACGTCGTTTTAGAGAATTTGGCAATACTTACAACCGACCTCACAACCGCAGACCACGTGCAACTAACCCAGCCCAGGACCTCCACATCAGGCTTCTTTACCTGCGGGATCGTCTGAGACTAGCCACCCAGATAGCTGAAACTGTGGGTTTGCGCAATCAACCAAATTTATGCACAAATTGTCAGAAACCATCTCAGGGAAGCTCATCTGCATGCTTGTCATCCTCACCAGGGTCTTGACCTGACTGCAGTGTGGCATTATAACCGACTTCAGTGGGCAAATGCTCACCTTCGATGGCCACTGGCACGCTAGAGAAATGTGCTCTTCATGGATGAATCCTGATTTCAACTGTATGGTGTCGTGTGGGCGAGCGGTTTGCTGATGGCAACATTGTGAACAGAGTGCCCCATGGTGGCGGTTGGGTTATGGTATGGGCAGGCACAAGCTACGGACAATGAACGCAATTGCATTTTATTGTTGGCAGTTTGAATGCCATGACGAAATCCTGAGACCCATTGTCGTGCCATTCACCCGCCGCCATCACCTCATATTTCAGCAAGATAATGCACAGCCTCATGTCGCAAGGGTAGCCATCATCGTAAATAAGAATTTGTTCTTAACTGAATCTGTACACAATTCCTGGAAGCTGAAAATATCCCAGTTCTTCCATGGCCTCCATACACACCACACATGTCACCCTTTGAACATGTTTGGGAAAATCTGGATTGACGTGTACGACAGCTTGTTCAGTTCCCACCAATATCCAGCAACTTTTCACTACCCTTGGAGAGGAGTGGGACAACATTCCACAGGCCACAATCAACAGCCTGATCAACTCTATGTGAAGGAGATGTGTCACGCTGCATGAGGCAAATGGTGGTCACACCAGATACTTACTGGTTTTCCCAAATGTTTTAGAAATATCTCTGACCAACAGATGATTAACTGTTTTTCTCAGTCATGTGAAACCCATAGATTAGGGCCTAATGAATTGATTTAAATGGACTGATTTCCTTATATGAACTGTAACTCAGTAAAATCTTTGAAATTGTTGCAAGATGTGTTTATGTTTTTGTTCAGTATACAATGTTACAATGGGAAGAGTGTCTTCTCTGTGTTGTTTTAGTCTTTTATGTGGACTCACTGTTTTGTACAACCCCCCCTCTCTTAATGGAGGCGAAATGGGAAGAAGCTTGTGTGTAATTAGAGTTTGTCCTCCCTCCATCCCCCTATCTTGGCCATATCAGATCCACCGCCAGCTCCGCTCTGAAAAGAATGGACCTGTGTATTTGGGTTTTAAAAAATGAGAGGAGGCTCTCGTTCTTTTGTCCGTTTCTCACCTCTCGCTACCTCTGACAGGGATTACAATTCCATTACATGATAATGAGTTTCTGGGAAATAAACTAAGAACATTACAATCTGAAAGATCAATTCATATGATGATATAAATTAGATTATGATCATTTTAAAGTGTTCCTGAAATAGGCTTGCCTCCTGTTTGGAGACAGTCCCATCATTGAGACAGCATGAATGTGTTTCTGTGTTTTTCTGTCAGCTATATTGAGTTATAGGGAAACATCACATGGAGGGCCATCTGGTCTGTGGCTCTCTAATCTAATAGGTTGTCTTTTGTTCCGGGCCTGTTATATTTCACACACAGACCTGGACAGGCTTATCTGTGGATTCTCCAGTCCAGTTGGCTGGTTATTCATCTGGTTATTATTGATAGATTGATCGGTATCTTTGAAATTGATGTATTGTTGTTGCCTTTTTACTGGTATTAAAAGTGAGGTGAGGCACAACACGACATAGTTACAATAAACTGCTTTGACTTGAAGTAGGCCCAAAAATGGTCTTGTAGATTAATGATGATGTAATGTACAGTAGTACGCTAGCATTTAAAGCTGGCATTTTGAAGTAGGCCTTGCAGACAAGTGCACCTCTGTATGGGCACTCCGGGCTGGTTTCCCCACCGGACGCTGGAACAATTTCTATTCAAATCTTCTGGAAAACAAACACATCGCTATCCTCTTTCATTCTTGGAGAAGGGAAAAGGCAGAGCTAGGGATTCTGGTGGGTGTGGGGTATTCTATCTTGGCAGCAGGGAACTGTTAACTAATGCAATGTTCCTACACTGATGGCTGTGTGTATTTACTATAGCCTATACTCTTTCCCATACCATTAGTCATGCTGTTGTTATTCAGTTAGACTACAGTATACCACTAGATATGTTATACCTTAACTTTATCTTTGGGGTTTAACATATTGTGTTGTAAAACACAGCCATTTACAGCCATATATCTCTACATACACGGTAACCCAGTGAGCACACCGATTTTTAAAAACCTTAATTTAACCTTTATTTTGACAGGGAGTCATGTTGAGACCAAGGTCTCTTTTTTCAAATGAACCCTGCAGAATATAAAATCACAACACATCATATGTACAATATGACACAGCAGCAGCATGCCCCTATGAAGAGAAGGGAGTCATACATTCCTAGTTTCCCAGAGAGATTTGCGTGGGATATGATAAGGAAACCGTGTCCCTCTCCGCTATTTTTTAAAATTGTATCTTTATTTAACTAGGCAAGTCAGTTAAGAACAAATTCTTATTTTCAATGACGGCCTAGGAACAGTGGGTTAACTGCCTGTTCAGGGGCAGAACGACAGATTTGTACCTTGTCAGCTCGGGGATTTGAACTTGCAACCTTCCGGTTACTAGTCCAACACTCTAACCACTAGGCTACCCTGCCGCCCCCTATGGTTCCAGTCCATTTAATAAGTAGGAAGAGAGGAGCTGAAATCGTCAAACCACTCAGACACCGTGGTGAAGAAGGCACAACGGCAACTCTTCAACCTCAGGAGGCTGAAGAAATTAGTCCTGTCCCCGGGGGCCCTCACAGTGTTTTACAGTAGCACCATTGAGAGCATACTGTCGGCCTGGTACAGTAACTCCACCACCACTGACCGGAAGTGTACCACCCCAGTGGTTTACAGTAGCACCATTGAGAGCATACTGTCGGCCTGGTACAGTAACTCCACCACCACTGACCGGAAGTGTACCACCCCAGTGTTTTACAGTAGCACCATTGAGAGCATACTGTCGGCCTGGTACAGTAACTCCACCACCACTGACCGGAAGTGTACCACCCCAGTGTTTTACAGTAGCACCATTGAGAGCATACTGTCGGCCTGGTACAGTAACTCCACCACCACTGACCGGAAGTGTACCACCCCCGTGTTTTACAGTAGCACCATTGAGAGCATACTGTCGGCCTGGTACAGTAACTCCACCACCACTGACCGGAAGTGTACCACCCCAGTGTTTTACAGTAGCACCATCAAGAGCATACCCCCCCTGCTGCTCCCCCTATGGACATTCTACCCCCCCACATATATTTATTCTACCCCCACCCCCAAATGACATTTATCACTGTTATAATTGTAAATTTGTATTTATTATTATTATTTTATTGTTTCATTCATTCACTTCTCTTTTTGACCAGCACTGTTGGAGCTTGGAGTTTAAGAATTTCACTGTACCATGCGATTACATCTGTGATAATGAGCATGTGATTAATAAACTCATCTAATTTAACCTAAAAACACACCCATTTTCCCTCTCTATCTCCTTATCTGTCTTTAAATATTAATCTACAATCCTTTCCCCCGCCACTACCTCCCTCCCCCCTCTCTCTCTCTCTCTCTGTCTCTCTCTCTGTCTCTCTCTCTGTCTCTCTCTCTCTCTCTCTCTGTCTCTCTCTGTCTCTCTCTCTGTCTCTCTCTGTCTCTCTCTCTGTCTCTCTCTCTGTCTCTCTCTCTGTCTCTCTCTCTCTCTGTCTCTCTCTCTCTGTCTCTCTCTCTGTCTCTCTCTCTATCTCTGTCTTTCTGTCTCTCTGTCTCTCTCTGTCTCTCTCTCTGTCTCTCTCTGTCTCTCTGTCTCTTTCTCTCTCTCTCTCTCTCTCTCTCTCTCTCTCTGTCTCAATCTCTCTCTCTGTCTCTCTCTCTCTCTCCCTCTGTCTCTCTCTGTCTCTCTCTCTGTCTCTCGCTCTCTCTCTCTGTCTCTCTCTCCCTCTGTCTCTCTCTGTCTCTCTCTCTCTCTCTCTCTGTCTCTCTCTCCCTCTGTCTCTCTCTGTCTCTCTCTCTCTCTCTCTGTCTCTCTCTCTCTTCCTCTGTCTCTCTCTCTCTCTCTGTCTCTCTCTCTGTCTCTCTCTCCCTCTGTCTTTCTCTCTGTCTCTGTCTCTCTCTCTCTCTCTCTCTGTCTTTCTCTCTCTCTCTCTCTGTCTCTCTCTCGCTCTGTCTCTCTCTCTGTCTCTCTCTCTTTCTCTCTCTCTCTTTGTCTCTCTCTCTCTCTCTCCCAAGATGTGATGCGTTATTGAGTGGCACAGGTCTGGTCAGCGGGTTTGGGCTTTTCACGACACCCTGTGGAGTGCTAGGGCCTGTCTGGACTAATCAATCATTCTGATTGGATGCTCAACCACAGCAGGTCTGCTACTTCTGAACAATCGATTTAATGTCTGTATTAAAGTCATGGCTGGACAAGAGGCTGTGTTTTCATTTTATCTCAGCTGTTATTGCTTAAAGTTTAGTTGTAGACAAAGGTTTGACCAAATGTATGTGTTTACTAAGAGATGAATATGGAATAATATATAATATATAAATATTATCCAAATATTAACGCAACATGCAACAATTTCAAAGATTTTACTGACTTACAGTTAATCTAAGGCAATCAGTCAATTTATATAAATTCCTCAGGACCTAATCTATGGAATTCATATGACTGGGAATACAGATCTGTTGGTTGTGCAAACCCACAGTTTCATCGGCTGTCTGGGTGGCTGGTCTCAGACGATCCCGCTGGTGAAGAAGCCTGATGTAGAGGTCCTGGGCTGGCGTGGCTCCACGCGGTCTGCGGTTGTGAGGCCGGTTGGACATACTGCCAAATTCTCTAAAACAATGTTGGGGGTGGCTTATGGTAGAGAAATTAACATTAATTTGGGTTGTGTGACAAAACTGCACATTTTAGAGTGGCCTTTTATTGTCCCCAGCACAAGGTGCACCTGCATAATGATCATGCTGTTTAGTCAACTGTCAGGTGGATGGATTATCTTGGCAAAGAAGAAATGCTCACTAACAGGGATGTAAACAAATGTGTGCCCAAAATTTAAGAGAAATAAGCTTTTTGTCCATCAGTAAAATTTCTGGGATCTTTTATTTCAGCTCATGAAACATGGGACCAAGACTTTACATGTTGCCTTTATATTTTTGTTCAGTGCCTTAACAATCATTATTTGCATGTGTAACGCTAATACTCAAATTAATCTGCAATCATCTTCTCCTTATGAACCATAAGTCAGATTCACTCCAGATTTTATATTTAGACTCATTACATCAGTCTATCGGGATTTTTAGAAAGAATTGTTGCTGCATTCAAAAATGGATGTACCTATAGATGCACGTTAGCACATATGCTAATGCAAAAAAAATATTTTCATGAACCATTGTTATCCAACTGATCTTTTGTCCTTTCTGTGAAACCCGTTCATTGCTGCTCTATTTGACAGTATGTTTCCTGTGTTTAGGTGTGATGTTGTGAAAATGGTTTTGCATGGATCAGGACCACAAGAGAGAGCACTGACTAATCTTGTTTGTTTGTTTGTTGTTTGCTTTACCTTGCTCTTTCTCCTGCACTTTGCACTGTTCTCTACGCATTCCATCAAATTAAAAGTATTTGACTTGTGAATGAGACATTATTGCATTTTGCAGACATCATCCTTCCTTGTTCTTTCAGTATGGTGTTTGAAACTCTCCGGTGCAGTTTTGTTGATATGGAACAGGCCAATATTGAGGGAGTTGTTGTGCTGGAGTGGTTGTTTGTCAGGAGGTGGTTATTTCTCTCTCTTTGTCTCTCTCTCCCTCACTCTCTCTCCCCCTCCTCCCTCCCCCTGACGCAGGCGCTCTGTGTTCTCCACTGCGGCGGTCCGGCCCATCATCTGAGGCCCAGAAACTCTCATCTCCAAAAATAAACCCACACCACCATGCACTCATCGCCCCCTCTCACCCTTTCTCTCTCCCTCTTCTCTCTCTCTCCCTCGCCCCTTCTCACTTCTCTCACCCACTCTCCTCCCCTTCCTCTCTCTCTCTCTCTCTTTCTTTCGTGCTACCACTCTCTCTCTCTCTCTCTCTCTCTCTCTCTCTCTCTCTCTCTCTCTCTTTCTTTCGTGCTACCACTCTCTCTCTCTCTCTCTCTCTCTCTCTCTCTCTCTCTCTCTCTCTCTCTCTCTCTCTCTCTCTCTCTCTCTCTTTCTTTCTTTCGTGCTACCACTCTCTCCATGTTCCATGCATTTTTTAGCACCATTGGTTCTGATGCAGCTCAAACTGTTCTGGTGTGATGTAAGGGTGTGTGTGGCGGGGGAGGGGGGGGGGGGGGGGTGGGGGGTGTCTATAGGACAAACAATGATTCGTAACTCGGGACCCTCCCATGATACTGTTGTGTGGTATGTAGGGGCGTGTCGGATTTGTCCCTCTCCCTCCCTCCACTGTGAAGTCACTGGGATGTACTGTATTGATCAAACAGCCCGTTCATCTATCAGCCCACCTGTCAGTGGATCTGTCCCTAAGGGAGTGTCTGTGTAAATCCTGCCGCCTTGGAAGTGTACAGAGGAATGGGAAGACTCCCACCCTAGAGAACAACATACCAACAAGCAGTTGGTATGGCAACTGCTTGGCCTCCGACCGCAAGGCACTACAGAGGGTAGTGCGTACGGCCCAGTACATCACTGGGGCCAAGCTCCCAGCCATCCAGGACCTCTATACCAGGCGGTGTCAGAGGAAGGCCCTAAAAATGGTCAAAGACTCCAGCCATCCTAGTCATAGACTGTTGTCTCTGCTACCTCACGGCAAGCGGTACCGGAGCGCCAAGTCTAGGTCCAAGAGGCTTCTAAAACAGCCATAAATCTCCTGAACAGCTAATCCTGAACATCTATTTAAATGGCTACCCCAGACTATTTGCATTGCCCCCCCTCCATTCAGCACATGTGACAAATAACATTTGATTTGATTTGATTGTGGTTATGCTTTTGCTGAGCGAGGGAAACGGATACACGTACAGTTTCTCTTATAGAATAACTTGTCTGTCTAGGACCGTTTTCACATTGCCGATAGCAACATTTTTATTTTGAGAGATTCTCGAGAGACAATACTGTTGTGTAAACTTGTGAAAACGTTGACGTCTCGAGCTCAACCTCCAGAGGGTGAGCACAACACTTACCTGACAGTTGCCCCCATCTGAGCAGGGCATTGTAAACAGAATTGTCTCGTTGAGATCAACACTCCTACAGTATAAATGGTAATATCATGAAGAGTTGCTTGCTAGTAGCTAGCTCGTTGAATAGTTTGCAATGCTTAGCCTCCTGGCTGGTGGCTACTGTGACATTTACGGTACTTTTGAGCTGCGAAGCAAGAATGTCAACCGATCCCTCTCTCGGCTCATGACATTCCCGTCGCTAATGTGAATTGAAAAGTGTATGTCATATTATGGAAATTGAACATTTCGGGATGATACATCTATTCAGTGAGAATAAGTACTGTACACAGGTCTGTTGATACTGTCTTTGTTTGGATGAGAACACCTGACACTTGGTTTACTGTACTCTAGTTAGTTATAACTGGTTGTTTACACTAGTGATTACCGTGCAGGCTGATATTATGGCTTTAGGGAAAACAATGTCATTTGCTTTAAAGGGCAGTTTACCAATAACATTGCCAAGCCTGCTTGTAGCTTAGCTGTTTTGTTCCAGTTTCAGGTTCCCCTGTTGGATTATGCTGGATCATTATAAGTGGTGCCTCATTAGGTCTAAAATTGTCTTATGAGATAATAACAACCTATTGGAGGTGTGGTTTCTCCTTTAAAGTTCTAATGTAGTATCCACCAATACTGGCCCTGGAGGGAGGGAGGGAGGGTCAGAGTGGACAGTTTTTTTGTTGTGTGACAGTGGCTCAAGACAGAATAGTACCCCTGCTCTATGCGTCCTTATTTGTACCTAGTAGTTAACGTAAGGCCCATCTGTGGACATTGAAGCTTGTTACTTGGATGAAACAGTGACTTCAGGACACTAAATGGTAAAAGAGTGTTTGGCGTAGATGGACTGAAATAAGACCCCTGCTTTCTTACTGTTGACTTCCGTCATGTCTCCAGTAATGATGTTTGGAAACGGTTAGGACGAGAAGAAAGTGAAGTAGCAGCATATGAAAAGCAAGCGCCTGACCGGCCATCCGACAAACTAAACTACCATGAAATACATTTTGCTTGTGATTTTGTATCTTTTTACGGATTGAAATTGAATCAGGGAGGACTGGCGACTGGCCGTGTCTCTCTCTCTGCTTTTATTTGATCTAATGTTGCCCCTGGCCTGGTGTTTGTAGCACTGAAGGAACGGTGTGTGCCCCTGCCACGCTGGAACAATCACAGATTGTTTTCCCAAAAAACTCCTCCTTATTGGACAGTGTGTAACAGAACACTGTAAGACTCAATGATGAGGGCTGTTCACTTGTGTTCATATTCAGAGACGATCTAAGGTTAACAAAAGGGTTATTCTACTTTTTGTCTAGATCTTCGAGATGTTTTTCAACATGACAATGCTATAGTAATTCATTGAGATGGGGAGATACAGTGTGGAGGTCTGGTTCGTGTTACTGCCTGACTCAGATAATCACATCCATGTTTTTTGTATCTGTAGGCTTTACAAAGTCCCCCAAATCTCTTTTCTCACATATGTGTTTAAAGCCCAACCAATCCACGTCACAGGAGATGCTAATCAGAGAGGCTGAAGACCCAGGAATGGAGGAAAGAGGGGAGGTTTATTATTATTTCAGGGCAGTTCTATCTTAGGTCAATGGGGTCGAGCGCTGGCCAGTGTGGCCTGTCTGTGATCCTGTCCTGGTGGGTCCTGGGGGTCCTGGGGGGTCCTGGTGGGTCCTGGTGGGTCCTGGTGGGTCCTGGAGGGTCCTGGGGGGAGGGTCGTTTTTGTTTGTCCCTGTGTGTCTATCAACAGGGGCGGGCTCCACTGTAGCAGCCGTTCAGTGGAGGTGCAGGAGTGGGGGGGTGAAAAACAGACAAATCGTGGGAGGTATAGACTGACAGGGTTCATAGGTTGGTGGGGGGGTTTGATTGACACAAAGACAGGCCGCTTGTAGCTTTCGTCTAAACATGAACCTGGTGGGACCTATTGGCCCTGTCCAGATACAGATAAAGACAGGTGTACACACAGAGAACACATACAGTATGTCCTCCCCTTCCTCCCTCAAACACACAAACAAACAACCAGGCCTAAGATACTTTCAAGCTTGGGCTTGCCGGTTTAATTCATCCGTTTGTGTAGGGGGAAGCGTGGCAGGGGCTTGGTGTCTGTGGTTTAACTCATCCGTTTGTGTAGGGGGAAGCGTGGCAGGAGTTTGGTGTCTGTGGTTTAACTCATCCGTTTGTGTAGGGGGAGCGTGGCAGGGGTTTGGTGTCTGTGGTTTAACTCATCCGTTTGTGTAGGGGGAGCGTGGCAGGGGTTTGGTGTCTGTGGTTTAACTCATCCGTTTGTGTAGGGGGAAGCGTGGCAGGGGTTTGGTGTCTGTGGTTTAACTCATCCGTTTGTGTAGGGGGGTGTCTGTGGTTTTCTATGGCTCATGTTGGGACGTGACTTTGCTAAGTATCACAGTACTGCAGTATTATGATTTGACATTAAACAATATAAATACAACTGTTCGTGAGGCATCTGGTTTCCTTCGCCTCTCGTCATGTTTAACAAAGCTCTTAATACATCTTCAGGACACTAAAGCTAATTGTCAAGTTACTCAAATCTTCTAACTTCTACTTCTTGCTGTAAACGTCCACATCCCTGCTATCTTGTACCCCAAATCATCCCAATGCTCAACATAGACTATACAATAGCTCTATTGGGTTTATGTTACCCTCTCTGTAGGCTATTGGGTTTATGTTACCCTCTCTGTAGGCTATTGGGTTTATGTTACCCTCTCTGTAGGCTATTGGGTTTATGTTACCCTCTCTGTAGGCTATTGGGTTTATGTTACCCTCTCTTCAGGCTATTGGGTTTATGTTACCCTCTCTGTAGGCTATTGGGTTTATGTTACCCTCTCTTCAGGCTATTGGGTTTATGTTACCCTCTCTGTAGGCTATTGGGTTTATGTTACCCTC